>NC_142522.1:34703451-34968451 GCF_964205215.1 Stylophora pistillata
AATTGTTAAATATATATATTATGTTTTCTCTCAGTTTGAAGAATGTATTTTTTAGATATTCATGATAACAATTTTTGTAAATTGTTAGAATTTCTGGCCTGGAAAAGGATAGAAACACTCCACTTTACAGTAGACGCAGTGAGTTTCGCAAAGACTACTGTGAACTTGAAGAACTGGATTTGAAAGAGACAAATGAAAGAAAATCAGAGAGTAAGTATACACTATAACTTGTAACCTTCTCAATTTTTTCAGCTTTTAAGGTAGAAATTCCTTAACTAAACCCGTCCCCTTCCATTTGGAAAGCAATCTAACTCAATTTCACCGTAGTTCAAGACACTTTCATAGAACGAAAATCCTTTAACTTTTATCCCTTTGTTTAAGATTAAATCATAATAAATATAAAGAGAGAGTTATTTCGTACCTTTAATAACGAACTCAACCAATCACCAGTTATAGTGAGACTGAGTATAGTTGATATCAGTTCCACTATGATAATGTAAACAGTCCATCACTAAATGGATTCATTATCAGGAAATGAAATAAAATGAAATAGAATATTAGGTGTTTTAGAAGAAAGATAAGGTCAATTGGAGCAGACTTCAGTGGCAGGATTTTACTGAAAATTTCCAAATTTCACAGCAATAAATTACAGGTACTTGTTTTTCTTCTCAATGTCATGCAATTAAGCTAAGAAAGGCTAGAGAGAAATTTGAGAACATTTACATGTAGGGTGCAATAAATCTGTGGATTTTTATTTATGGTAATGTTCTTTTACTTCCATACTTACATTGGTACTGTATATAGTTTCCTCTCATTCAAAACAACCCTATTGATATTAATGGCACTGGACTTTTCTTGAATGCTATCATTATTTTAACAGAAACTAAACTGAAGCAGCAGTTGGGTAAAATCAGGGCAAATGTAAACAAGTTCCAGAGAGATTTGCAAGATGTAAAACCATCTCCAGAGTTTGTTGAAAAACTCAAAGAGATAATGGAGGAAATTGAAAATTCTATGATGACATTTAAAGAACAGCAGAGAAAAATGTAATGTATGCTTTTTAATTAACTGATGTAATTTATGATAGTAACAGTTGTACTAACAATAGTTAGAATATCAAGGTTTACACAGAGGGTGGTATTTTAAAAAAAGGGTATATACTTAAGTTTGAAACTTCTGGGAAATTGAAGATTTATACTTGACTCCAAGATTTTTATCAGAGCTGATTACAAGCAACAGCAAATGCAAGGTTCTATTTAGTTTCAGTTTCAACCAGATTAACTTCATGGCTTTAGAAAAGGTCATACAATTAACTGTAGTTTGTTGTCTTCTTTCAAAATCTTGTCATACAGTCCTAATTGATTTTGTCATTCTTGGCAGCTATGATGAGCTGTTGCATGAAGAGCGAACATGTCTTCAAGAAGTAGCAGCAATGGAGAAAAAGTTTGATTCTTGGTCACAGTTACCTGCTCCTGCAACAGCTGCTGTTGATGTGAAGAAAGCAGCTGGGGCTGTTACAGTTTCATTGCCACCTGCAGTTGCGGCATTTGAGGTACTTTGATGTGACCTGTAGGAATCATGATATGCATTGAGCTTCTTTGAACCATGCAGTGGGTGTTGATGTATTGTTGTCAGGAATTGTCTCTTTGTATTTTGTTTTTACTCAACTCAAAATTAATGTAAATTAATTAACACTGGCCTGACGTTGCAGAGATTCTTGGCACAAACTGGTGGACACAGTGGAGGCTGGGATGACTATGATCATCAGCTCTTCTTAAAGCTTAAGAGCAAACATAAGGTAGAAAAATAACATTTTGCATTTCATTGCCACTGATTTTAAAAAGGTCAAAATATTTTCCTCCTAATGAAGATTTATTGGTTTTTCGTGCAGTCACTTCTAGGGTAGATTCCAAGAACTACTTTTCTCTAGGCTTTTCAATCTGTTTCATATCAGCTCATAAAGAATTACGTTCTGTTGTGATTGGCTGGTTTTTTGTTTGCCACAAAGAAACAATTTGGCTTGACTCTGCTGTTGTGGGAATCCATGCTTAATATGCAATTTTTTATGTTACTGTGGTGAAGCCTAATGTTGATAATCCCTTTTTCCCGGTTTGCATGTGTTCACCATGATGAATAACCACTACCTTTTCCTGCCATCAAATACTATGGGACTATCTATAGAACCATGAAGTGTTCATGAGAGCTGCTGGATCTGGGATTCCTGGAAGAAGTGTCGATGATGTGCGACAGCATGATGAATGGTACAGTGAATACTTGATACTCAAAGAAAGTAAAAAGAAAGCCATCCAAGAATGGAAATACAACAAAGAGGTATACCGGTATATCATTAACACTTGTTCCATTCAGTAACATGGGACCCTATTCCTCACTTTTATAGTCAGTGTTTTAGAGACCTGCCTGAATCTTTGGTTGAGTTGGTTATAACAAACCAGTTTTCAAAGAGATATATAGTGCCTAGCCAACTGCAGCTATCGCTTAGTACAGTGGTGGCTGATACATTGAGAGTTTGTTGACCAACAGAGGGGTCATCTGTCAAATGAATGAAGTTTTTATGAATAAGTTGGCTGACACATTTGGGTCACAAATTGGTCGGGTTACATTTGTTATGATTCCCCCACAAATATGTATAGTGAACAGAAATGTCAAACACTTTTGTTCTTCTGTCAAGAGTTCTTGTCTGAATGTAATTGAAATTGACTCACCTTAACTAATGATACATTTTCTTGCTGAGAGAGGATGAGGATGAACAGAATTTTTAGTTGCAGGGTGTTTAGTTTATATGCATTAAATCCTCCTCTATGGAAATATATAGTATCTAAAGGGAAGAATAACTAGATAATCAGATAGCAAGCCATGAGGTTTTATTGGTGTTATACACTGCCTGATGTTTTCGGCTGTTTCTGCTTGATAGATAGTTTTGGATTCTGTCATCAAATGTAGGTTACAAAACTATTAAATACTCATTTGTTTTGTTGTTGTTGTTTTTTTTGCGACAAACTGTTTTTGGTTTTCAAAAGGCAAAGAAAGATGACTTGTTAAAAGATGAAGAAGATGAATTGGAGGAGGAAGAGAGAATAAAGAGAAGAAAAGAAGAACAAATAGAAAAAGAGAGGGAGGAAAGGATCAAGCATCTAAATGAATGGAAGGTAACTCTCTTGGAGGAGGGAAAACTTGTGAAAAATTTAAGATTTGATGTAAAATAATGGACATTAATATCTTGGACAGGACTCAACACTAGTGGTAGCCAACTAACCACCAACTAGTAGAAATTCAGTTTGGTTTTCAATTTCCACACGCCAGTTTGGGTAGTAAACAAACTGAAATTGTTGTAACATCTTAGTTGTCACTAGCCACTTGGCTAATAAGTTGAAAAGTTAGTGTCGAGCTCTGTTGGAACTAGTTAAATTGGAGATTTTCCTTCTAAGCAGATTTAAATATATAGATGTGAGATAGTTAAACGAATTTTAAGCATGGCCAGCTTCAGACAGGAACCAGTTGTGTGATATGGAGTAATAAACACTCTTTTTATTCTGCTGTTCACGCCACACTCTCAGATGAAAAGGGATGTTTCAATCCCAGCATGAGTATTGCAGTGAAGTCGGATTACCCACTTGTCTAATTGTTAGGTATCATTTAAGTTATTGACTCAGAGAACTAAAAAAGAAAGTTTCTTTCCAGGGAATAGATTTAGTGTGATAACAAATGTGACCAGAAACACTTCTTCACAGATTCTAGTAAATGTTAACATGGCTAAAGCCTTTTCACCTTAATATTGGTATCAGTTTTCTTCTCAGTGTTCTCTTGACATTTCATCCAGTCCGACAAGGAGAATTTGTTTGACAATCAGGAGCTTCCTAAGTTGGAGATCAAATCCCTTATCTCCATGACCTCTACATTTGATTCAAGGGTGATATTATAACGAGAAGTTAGAAGCCAGTCACTTTTTCAAGGTTTAAAATGATGTGTTGCTGTGGAATTATGTTTGGACTGCATTTCATAGTAACAGGTCTCAGGATGACGGTGAATTGATTTTTTTTTGTTTGTTTTTTTTGTGACGTTTTGGGTTTTGGCGACATTCCTCTCAGGTGCAGAAAGAATTAGAAAAAGCAAAGAGTGAGGAAGCACGGCTCAGATTAGAAATGAGCAAGGCGAGAGAGAAGGAGAGAGACGAGAAGAAAAGGGTAAGCTGGTTCACAACCCCAAACACTGCCAAGCACTGGGATGGAAGTCGTAACTACACGATGTGCTTAAATACCGTAAATCCTTGAATTAGCGGTTCACCACGAATAAGCGCCCCTTCAAGATAAGCGCCCCTCCTATCGTTCAAAATTTGAAATTAGTACCCCCTTCGATTAATTGCCCGTAAGGAAAGAGCGCTCTACCCCGTCTTAAAATGAATTTGGATTGATTTATGATAATTCAACACAAAGTATAATCCACCCTCCACCTAGTGATGTAAATGGTATGAGTAAACTGCTAGGGAAACTCGACGTAGTACTTCGGAGTTACCTGTACCTCAGATGGATTAGTATCCTGTTTGGGAAGGCGAGGCTAGCTACGCTCGTGATCCCGTTTACAATAATTACAACCGTAAAAGACAACAAATAATGGGACTCATGATACCTTAGAGAGTTGGAACTAATTAATGAAAAACGAACGAGGTTGTTGAACCATGAACAAGATTAATCCGAATTAGAAATGATCAACTGTTGTTTGAGACCGCACCACCCGCATTGTATCTCCCTCAACTTGTTTTTTCTTTGTTTCCCTTTTTTTATCCCTCTAGCTGGAGATTAAAGCACAGGTGGAAGAGTATGCAAGACAGAGAGCAGAGGAACAAGCTATTTTAAAAGCAGCACGACACGCGAGAGTTCACCAAGAAAAAGAGGCAAATAAGATAACTGCGGAAGAGGCAGCGAAAATACAAGAAAGGGTGAGTGGGATTTGAGAGCGAAAAGTGATGCGGCTGGCCAAGGTAGGTGTATCTTACACATAACGGGGAGAGAGCACGTTGCGTGACACTAAGCAACGGCTGCGAACGAGTTTGGGTAGATGCACACCATTATTTATGCGGAATCTTTTTCATGTATTGCTTCAGAGCCAAAAGATGTTAGATGAACGACAAGCCAAGATGAAAGTGAAGGAAGTTCAGAAACAAGAAAAAGAAAAAAGACTCCAGAAACTAAAAAGTCAGGTAACAGATTGTTGAATAAGCTAGGGAAACAACAAGAAAGACGACCTTTTTTTTTCTCTCTCTTTCTTTTTTATTTAAAAGAGGATAAAGCCTTCCTGTTTTGTAGATCAGACTAAATTTCAAAACGCCATTTCTCCATCACGGAACCTTTGTTTTAGTTTGTTTTTTTTCCTTTGACTCAGGTCGAAGTAAATGTATCACGTGACCCATCTCGACTGTACAAACTCACTGCTGGATGGGAACAGAGAAAAAAAGAAGGGCCTGGGACGGCTGGACATGGGCCTAGTCTTCATATGCCACACAGGTATGCAAATCTTTTCTTCTCGGACGATTTGACCTCCTTGCAGAAGAGCATTTTTCTCAATTGCTTATCGAAATGAACCCGGGAATTTATTGAATTTGTTTTTCTACGCATCCTGACTGGCCGAGCCATTATCATCCCTCAACTAATGAGGGGGAAAAACTAACGCGAATCATGAACTTGGTCTCTTGCGTTTGTCGCACTTTAGGCCGTCCACCTGTATTTGCTTTAGGGTCTGTGGCCTTCTGTGGTTTTCTCTTTTTTCTGATCGGCCGTCGTAATAACTTGAGTTATAAGCTTGATGGTATCCACAAGACTTAGACGAGTGATGGTTGAAGAAAAAGAAGAAAAAGAGATTAGTGTAATCAGTCTTTACAAAGTTCTTTAAATGAAACGAATACTGTTTAATTTCAGGGCAGTCCCGTCATGGCGGCAGGGATTATCATGACAGCTACTCTACAGAACACTCGTCGATTTTCTGAAGCCCATGGACTGTTACGTACTTCCGCAATTTTGATCCTTGTTCAACATGTATTACACCTACTAGCCTGTCCTCTTTAAACCGCAAATTTGCAATAGCTTTATTATCTGTGGAGTGTGATCCATTCTCACGTCGGGTAAGCTTAAATTTGGTAAAGCGTGGTCAAGAGAAAGCCAGCAGAACCACCATGGTCTATTACCGAGGCGCGCAGGCGCGGAGGTAAGCGTGAGACAAGAGATACACGCGAGAGGAGATAGCTTATTTTGTACGCGCTCCTCTTGTCACGTGTCTCGCACCTCACGCTTCCACGCGCTTCCACGCGCTCGCCTGATGTTGATAGCTTCTACAGTCTATCAACATGTAGACATTAATCGTCTCAAAATCATGTCAATTGCTTTAAAAAGGGCTCTGTTACTTCACTTGCACCTCGCAAGAAGCTACATAAAGATAAAGATCTTCTGAAGACCCTGAATCTTCTAAGGCAGGGAGGACACAGCGATAGTGTACAGTTTTAAACGAAATTGTGAATAAAATATTTATTTAAATGTTAAGGGGGTATTCTATGCTCTAGAGAAATATTCATTTCTCCATCTAATTTCCTTTCAACAACGGCCAATTCATCTTTGTCACCGACTGAATAGCGGTGCATCCGGCGTAATTATTAATCCCATTGATCAACCATCACAGTTAAAAATGATAACGCTCGTACTAGCGAGAACGTGGATGTTTCTCTCCTACTCGAAATATTAAAAAAGAAAAACGGAGTAGAAATATCCCTTACCACAATCAACTATGGGTGATGACTGGAGGTGCAGTGAAGATTGTCATGAAGACAAAAAATGTTCGCTATAAAAAAAAAATTGTCCAAGACGTGGAAACACCCATCACAGATTGGCTGAGTGCTTCTCTTGTTTTCTTCGCATTGATGTATTGGATGATCTTTTTACTACTTGTGTAAAAGCTGTTTTGAAAATGCTGTTTTCAATGTTAAATTCACTATTTGAAAATATTTCCCAAATTCGGTCGTTATTTGAAAAACCAGTTTCAAAACCTTTGATTAAGCACCAAAACCTCCTCGTGTACTCGAAAGGGTAACTATTTCGTAAAATAATTTCCATGTTTCTTAAAATGTTAGTTCTGTGAACATTGAAAACAAAGATGAAACGAAAACTTCTGAATGCAGAGTTTATTTTGCAATCACTTGCAAATGTTCACTACTACCTTCAAAATATAGAAGTGCAAGTCTCCCAATTTTGTACGTAACGTTGAATTCATCATCAATCCTTTTCATGCCTCGTGGCACATAGGGCCTTAACGTTGAATTAGACGGGATAAAATTTAAAAGAAATCTGGTAAAAATTGGTAGTAGTTGTTAACTATTGCAAAAAAAATTGTTACAGGTTTCAATAAATTATTTTCAGACTATTCACACACCACTTTTTTTCTTATACTTAACATCACTATATTGTTACATAGTTATTTGAAGGGTTCTTCGTCAAAATAAATTGTGCTTCTTACAAATTTTAAAGTAAACTAAAACTGTTTAAGTATTTCATTTCTTCTTTGGACTGAAAGTAGACATTTACGTTTACCTAAATTACGCCCAATTTGTCTTCCAATGTGTCATTTGCTCACAATTTCCCTACTTTTCCAACAGTTAGGGAGTTTATTAAAAAATATAACAGTCAATAACACGGAGCAACAGCATTATCTCTTAGGCCATTCACTAATCTCGTACCCAGACCTTTCACGGCCAAGCGGTGGCCGGCCGGCCCCCACATTTCAGTTACATGATATGATCTGGGTACGACATTAGCCATTCCCAAGAGTTTTTTTTTTTTTCTAAATTTCTTGCCATGCTTCAGCTACTTTAGAACTAAGGTGACTTTGACATTGAATGTGGTAGATGTGTATGAGTTAATTACCATCATTTATGAATTGTGACGCATTTATGAATTATGACGCACATTTATGAATTGTTCCGTACCAAATGAATAAGATTATTGTTTTTGTCACGATTACTGCCGTCTGAGACTACGTAAACTTAGGGACGGGTGACTAAAAAATCACATGCGATTAAATAGCTTCCAAATTTCGTTACCATAGTTACACCAGAATGCTGAAAATTACGACTACTTGAGAAAAAGCTATTTTATCAATACTTTTTTTCTTTAGATCTTTTCGATATAGTTACTGGGAAATAGTCCCTCGCGGCCATTCAGTTTTCCTCTCCACCATCCTGAGGGATCTGGGAATGAAACACACAGATGATAACGTTAGAACCTGGGGACAAGTGGGACCAGCAATAAGTTCTGACCATGATTAGTTATAAGCCTCCAAAACTCACGCTAAATGCAAGGCAGAAAAACTGGGTACGGTATACGAATTCGAGGCTGCCTGATGAACTTTAAGGGAGAAAACTTTTGTCGACGATCTTATGCTGCGACAGCCTGAGTATTTTTTCATCTGATGTCATTATGAACTTCTCTAAAACCGAAAAGAACGAGTCAAATCATGAAAGAGAACCTTCATTACGTTCCTCTTTCACTTGGAAAGATTAGCAGGAAGCCTTGATGCCTGTTTTTCTAGCTCACGTTACAACATATCGAAATAAGGTTATTGATCACCAGCACATACTGCCAACTTGTTTCCAGGCCCTCTGAAAAAGTACTGCTCTGCTCGTCTTTTCTGAGAAGTGTTCACCCACACCATGTCGCAAACCACAGGGAATGCGCTTAATATACCGGGAACCTTGTTACGCAAGACTTTTAATTGCTTCCTGGGTAACTTTACCTTCTTTAATAATTTCGATAATTTCGTCCGGTTGAAAGCTCAATTCATCAACGTCGGTGGCGTCGTAAGGCCACAGTGTCTTGCACCGGGGTAGGGACGGGGCCGGTTTTGGCTTCGGCCTGGGTTTTCCTGGAGCTGGAGGACGTTTTGACATGGACTTTTTCTTGGAGTTAATCCTTTCAATACTAAAACAAACAGGATCAGATTACCTAGCCGTCCTTTGTAATCAGTTAATAATAAACCAGATACAGAAATCTTATAGCAACAGTTAAAATGTTAGGGAAGCTCTCATGTAAACACTTGAGAAATATAACTCTAGTAAATAACCAATCAAAAATTGTCCCTGGCACGAACGACTACGCCAACTATGGTAATATAGGGTGTATAAATGATCCATAGTCAAAGAAAATCGCGAAGGGCTCAACCAGGTTTGCTAATTCAACTGTCTCTATATCACACAGCACTTCTCGATTACGTGTCATAAAATCGAAACCAAAGCAATCACAACAGCCATTCATAGCTAGGGAAATCTCACGGCAAGCCAGTGAGAACTCAAAGTAAAAACAAGTAAACTGTCTAAAACGCGGGAATCACGGGTGACGCGATCGATTTTAGTCTTGAATCTGATTGGTCGAAAAGTGGCGCGAGTTTTCTGGACCAATCACAAAGCGAAGTAAGCAAACCCAAAGCAATCCCGGATAACTTTCGACCCTCAATTGAAAATTGTTCTAACAGATTGACGCGGGATGTCTAAAACATCTACAAAACCGCGAAAAAAAGGAGGAGGGGAGAAGCTGCGTGCTGAGCTAGAAAAAGGGAGATACTTTTGGAGTATTCGCGAATGGTAACATTAATTTGGGCGCTGGCCATATAACATCTGAAGAGAAGATAGGTGCGTGGGTGTTTTTCATAAAAACTGAATCAAATCCTGCTTGAGTATTTGTACTATCCTTATTGGTAGACAAGGCAACATGACAACTTATTCATGAAAAACTGTTCGCATCACATAATCCATCACGAAAGGTTTTTGAACGAGAAAATCCTCTTGAACAATGAATAAAATTTCCATTATTTTCCCAGCCGCACGAGCGAGGAAAATCAATAAATAAAAGGTTATCGATGAAAACGTTGTAATTGTGAAAAGTGGTGTAAAGGCAAGACGCACAGAACATATTCAAAAGACTTTCCAGAGTTCAAAAGTTCTAATGGTTACTTATAAGGTTACTGCTGTTAGTGTTACCTATTGCCCGTTTCTTTTCTTTTGCAGTCAGCAGACAGACTGGAGACAGAAACATACTACACTTATTTCACAAGCATTAAAACCTTACCAGCCATCTTAAGTTAGTTATTAATCATTATAATTTTATGCATAATAAACATCTGATATTTCTGTTTAAGGTTAAGCTCGTTACTTATATTAAGGCTTACAAGTCTATGCGACACAACACACATTTGCCGACAAACAGTTAGCAATTTAGCACAAAGAACAAAACAAAAACCTTAGCTACTTTCACAAGCAGAAATTTTACGAAAAGCATTTAACGTCTACGTTGAAAAAAAAAACAACTTTTGAGCGAACCATTGTTTCAACCAGTTTTCAGCGGCAAAAACTACGTATTATCAACAATCCACGAAGTAGTATCGAATATTTTTAGTTTCTTTAGCCTCGGAATCGATTTCAACCTTTAATACTACGAAATTTCGGGGCGATTTTGGATAAATCAAAAAATTGTCATGAAAGGATAGAGGTTAGCAGATTACTTACAGAAAAGTTAAGCATATCTTATATTTTTGCTTATATCGGAAATTATCATTTCTTTGTTAGGGTCTACTAGGATACGCAAGGTTCGGGTTTATGTTTTAGCCTTCATTTTGTTGGAAAGTTCTGAATAACATCTTACTTGAGGTCTTCATTGGTGCACGAAGTTGTTAAAAACGAGTGGAATAAGACCTGTTTAATCCCCTAACCTCCTCACGAGGGAAACGTGTTGCGTTTCAAAGGTACACAACAGCTGACAAGGATAAGATTTCCTTCACGTTGCATGAGACAGTTTGGGATTATTTTTAGATTTCAATCGCATTATCAAAGTCAAAAGTTGTTAATCAAAAAAAGATAGAAAGAAAGTTTATGGGTGTGTTTCTTTCTGATGATACGGATCAAGATTTTTATGATATAATTAACAATTATTCCACGAGCGCGCGTTGGATATGAGATGATAGATAGCCAACAAAGCGCGTAGCGCCGAGTTGGCCATAATCATCTCATATCCAACAAGCGCGAGTGGAATAATTGTTTTATTAAAAACGTTGAATTAGATTATTAAATTTTATTAAATTTATAGCTCCCTTTTAATTTTAAGCTGACACATACGCTTACCATATTTGTAGATTATGGTATATTGGCTGATATACCATAATGGCTAAGCCAATAAAAAGTCTTGAATTGCATTATCCAATGATCTAGTTTTTTAATAACATCAGATAGACCATAAAGCATCAAAAGAAATGTGAGAATCTTTTAGAATCAGAATCAGAATCTGAGACTTCGCAATCCGGGAATGTTCTGGTCTTTTGTTTTCCCACGCCCCGTCACAGGTCGAAAAACACTGCAGTATTCTCTAAGCCAATCTGATTTAAAACAATTACTGTAGCGTTTTCCCGCATCTGTATCTATACTTTTTGACCGTCGGAAGAGCTTTTGTTTTAGTTTTACGACACTCAGTCGAAAACACCTCTATGTACCAAGCCCCGAGTAATCTCTCTTCAAAATCTTGATCCTAGTCCAATTTTATTCTCAAAAGCACCCTGACACTGGTCAGTCGATCAATGTTAGAGATTTTTTATGGTTTAATAATCAGATTCTTCATTTGCTTACAATCAAGGTTTGAGAAGAGTTTAGAGGTGTGTTAGCTCACCTATCATCTTGGTTAGTTGAACTGTTAGACCCATTTTGACCATCATCCCACGTCTTCAGATTGACATAATCATTGAGCTGATCATCATCGGTGTCATCAAAGTCGCTGTCAGTACTATCATAACCATCATAGCCATTTTGGTGTGGAGTCTCACTGTGGCCATTGGGGCTGCCTTCTTGACTGTGATGTGTGGCAATGTAGGAACCATTCTGATGGGTAGATGTCACACTGTACGATGTGCCATTGGGTTGAGACGGAGCAGTGCTGTAGGACATACAGTGCTGCTGAATTTCTGCGGAAATGGAGGGTTGTTTATTCTGTTGAGTTGTGGTCGCACTGTAGGGAAGACCATTCTGAGGAAATCCTGCACGGCTGTGAGGGATTCCATTCTGATCATTCTGAGCTGCACTGTACGGGTTACTGTTCTGGGAACTGGCACCAGTGGTGTAAGGAATATTATCGCATTGGCAGGTAGGTGCATTGTACGGCATCCCATTCTGTTGGTTAGTGGCAGTCCCGTACGGAATTCCATTCTGTTGGGTGATTGCAGCTCTGTATGGAATTCCATTCTGTTGACTAGTAGCAGCTCCATACGCTATTCCATTCTGTTGGCTGGTTGCAGCCCTGTATGGAATTCCATTCTGTTGGCTAGTGGCAGCTCCATACGGCATCCCATTCTGTTGGCTGGTTACAGCCCCGTATGGAATTCCATTCTGTTGGCTAGTGGTTGCTCCATACGGCATTCCGTTCTGCTGGCTGGTTGCAGCCCCGTATGGAATTCCATTCTGTTGGCTAGTGGTAGCTCCATACGGCATTCCGTTCTGCTGGCTGGTTGCAGCTCCGTAGGGAGCTCCATTTTGTTGGTTCGTTCCAGTACTGTACGGCAGTTCAGCCTGATGGCCTGTGCCACCTGTGTGCGGCATCCCATTCTGGTGGTTTATGGTACCTCCATTATGTTGAGTTGTGACAGCATCGTGCGGCAAGTCATGCTGCCGAGCATCTGCAATACTGTAGGGTATTCCGTTCGTATTGTACTGTGTGCCTCCTTTCTTTCGCTTTCCTGTGGTACTGTATGGTGTTCCACTCTGCTGGGTACCTGCTCCATTCTGCGGAGCAGCAGAGTTATAGTGCAAAGGTGCCATTTCCTCATAGCCCTCATGGACAGCACCACGCCGGGCTTGTCCTGCTCTATACGCTGTTCTCTGCTGCTGCACAACGTTCTGAGCTCTATAGTTGACTCCATCCGGAACACGCTGATGTGATCTCGCTGCACACCCTGGATACTCTGAGGCTGGAACATAGGCATGTTGCCTATTTTGCCCGTTGGCTTGACTGCAACTCACTGGACTCATATGTTCGTATCCGTTCTGCTGGCGCCTTGTGCTTGTGTACTCAGCACCATGGGAGGCACTCCTAGCTCTGTAATCTGCTCCATACCCTGTCCCCTGGGGTTTGACACTCCCCGAGTGGAAAGATATGTCCGATCGGGGCGAGCTCTGTCGAGGGGCTTGGTTCATATGATACCCTGCCCGACTGTACCCACCTTGGTCCGATTGTCTGATGGTATCTTGAGCAGCTTCAGCCCACTGCATTCTCTGTTGACTGTTTGTTGTACTGCAAGTGCTCTCATTCTGCGAGGCAAGGGTCGCAGAGCGTGGGCGCTGGACAGTTTTGTACCCATTTTGTCTTGCAGTTTCTCTCGCGTAAGGATCACGCTGTGTTTCCCCTTCCCGGAGCGACCTTGAATCTGAACCTTCATTAGCCGCAGAACTATACATCCTTTCCCTCTGAGAAGTAATGTTGGCTGAACGCGGTCGTTGTATCGTTTTGTACCCGGCTTGCCGTCTTGCAGCATCCACATGATCGTCTTCAAAACTGACCCTCCGCTTTCCGTCATCAGACCTGCGTCTTAGCGTTGCTGGATTGAACTGTTCGTTCTGTCCGTTGAGAGGGTGCCCCGTTCTCCGGTAATGTCCATAGACGGCAGGATCCAGCTGCTCACGAATTCTTCCAGAGCGTTGCGAACCATCGCCGAACTGGACAGATGCAGCATTATTCATGTTGTGAGGGTACCCTACAGCCCCGTGTCGTCCTGTGGTCGGTGCTGGATAAGTCTCATATGCGCGAGTTCCTCTTCTTATAGTCGATGGAGGAGGAGGTGGGTTCATGCGATTAAATCTGTTTATGGTTTAAAGGTCGTGAATTCAATGAAGTTATCCTGCAGAGTTAGTTATTTCATGTAATCACAGTTACCTAACTGCTTCTATCTCAATGCAGCGTAAGATGTTAGCAAGGCTTTTCACTGTGTTGTGTTGGATAAATTTAAAAATGATTCATTCTTAATTTCATTTAGATAAGAACGTTTTTGACACGTTTGAGTCCCTAAAAATCGAAAGTTAATTTTTTCACTTTAATTGTTTTATTGTAAAAAAAATTTAGTTTCGCTAATCAAAGGGTCTTAGCACGTATGAGTGAAGAATGAAAATAAACAAATCTTCGTTCGAATTTGAATTTCTTTGGTCAATTTATCACCAACACACACAAACATAACAGACAAAAGCACTTGGAGCACAGCACACTAACTACAGAGAGCACACAACATAAAACAGTGAACCACCGGAATTCTTCTTCAGTAGAATATGAAGAATTTCACGGCTTCCTGCTGTTGAGAATCCCCCACTCCAATAATTCCACGCGAAAACTCTGATCGCCATGCAAAACTACTCTACGTATAAACGGTATTTCCCGCCCATCCCCATTGTTCCCCTTACCACCCCCCTACCCGACTTCAGATTAACTTTCACAACCCCACTACCAGTTTTGAAACAGAAATAAAATCCACTTTGCAGAACGCTTTTCGATCCAGTGTCTTCAAAGTAAAACCAACATAATCATTCGCAACGGCCAGCCAAAAAAAAGCATGGTAGATAGCACTTACAGCCAGTGAGGACCCAGAGTGGGTAAACGGCAAGTAAATGGCTTCAAGTGCGGGAAAACACAGTTGAAGATGTCGCGAATGTTAAAGATATGCATCTGATTGGCTGGGAGGGTGGCTTTAGCTTTGAGAACCAATCTCAGAAAGCAAGACATTTACAAGACTCAGACGAAAAACGTTCTACAATATATTAAAAGCATGAATTATTTTGCTTGTCTCATACTTCTTATAATCTAGAAATGACTTTGAATTCCCAAACGATGTTACATGCAAAAACTGGTCGAAAGTAAAAGTTAAAACTGTTGTCCCTGGAGGTGCAACTGGTCCCGGATACAAATATTATTGACTTTCTAACACTGACTATCACTCCTGGATTGACTTTGCGAGTCAATCAAATCGTCCACTCGTACTGTGCAAAATATGAGCCACGTAAGTTACTGTATCCTATTTCGTGTAATACGAAGTTACATGGCACTGTTTCCCGGAAGTTACATTCAAAAGTTACTTCGACAAAAAATTGCATGTAACATCATCTTTATGACCCGCTCTGTTTGAAAGCGTAAATTTATACTAAAACAAATACAACTTTGCTCTATTCTCACACTGGCTTTACTAGAGATCACTGCATCGTCTCGTCAAGCCTTCAAGAGCGCGTTAATTGCCAAGAAGGAAAATTGAGAACAAGTCTTTCTCACTTGATCCATTCCCCCTGAGCTTACTTTGCACATTATTACATCCGGCTGCCAGTCAGCACGTCAGCCATGATCGGACAAATTCCCCCCTCTATTTGAACTCTGAGATATAAGAGAGATTTAACACGGCGTTTACGTGAAACGGCAAACGTCAGCTCGCCCTTTCACGTTTCACGTAAAATAGCGAGAACCTTGCTGCTTTAGCTTTGCGTGAACTTACGTTATGGTGGATTTGAAGGCGCCCTTGTATGATTTACAAGGAAAAGTTGTATGACTTACAAGGAAAAGTTGTGATGCCCTTTCTCCGGCAATTAACTTCTACTCCATGAGAGAAAAAGTGAAAAAAATTTACGTACACGGGAAACGCGAAACAGGTTACTTTCACGTAGAAACGGCAAAGCACAACCGGCAAGCGTGAAAAAAAAAGCGGGAAAAACAAGGTCACGTGGTCACCCTTACCGTTCACGTTTTACGTAAACGCGGTACTAAGTCTCTCACTAACATCGTTTCCTCCGTCCGTACTGCAAGTTAGGGAACCTCGCTTTTTCTGCTCTGATTTGGCCAGTGCGTTTCGCACTTGGGCCTTAAATCCGAGTGGAAAAACAATTCGGTCCGTTTACTTGCAGTAAGGACTGAGAACTTGGTCAGTAAGACGTGCGTACGCGGACAAAAACAATAATAAACTCACCCACAAACTCCTGACTCAGGTGTTCGCATGAATTCCTGTTGTCGAACATCAACGTTAGCCGGTCCTCGCGCTAAGTGTTGTGCACCTGATCTTGGAAGTGACGGCTGTTTGTGGGTTGCTGCATATCGTTTGATACTTGACGCTGACCTGCCACGAGATTGATTGGATGCTTGCTGTTGAGCGGGGTACGCTGGGGCTGCTCGACGTGGTTTGCTTGGGCTGGAGCTGACGTGTGCTTGGCGGCCAGGCCCTGTTGAAACAAACGATAGTTGTCGTATCTTAACATTTCTGGGAGGTAAAATGTACCCCGGAGAGCAATATTGAGATTGAATACTGGCATAAAAAGGGATATAATGAAGAAAGAAAAGAGAATGATCGCTAAAAAATGTCAAGCAATTAAACGACTGTCCTTTGACGTTCTTACAGGGCAAGGTTTAGTTAAATGTCGAGAGTAATCCGGGACTTAGAATAATTTTACTTTATTTCGCTCTGTGATTGGTCTGGAGAGGTCACGCCACCCTCTCTTCACAGTGAGTATTCACTGATCCTTGTGATAGGGTTTTTATTTTATTCAGATTGGTCAGTTTGGTTACTTTGGTCGTTGTTGGAGGTCACTTGATTGAAATGTGCTCTAAAAAGGAGATAAAAGTCTGAAACTATCTGGAAATACTCAATACCGGGAGTTTAGAGAAGGGGGGACATACTCTCACAAAGATGCAAGGACATTGTGAAGTCTAAGCAAAGGAAACCCTTTTGCTCTCCTCTCCCTCAAATACTTACTTGTGTCCTTCGGAAGACCTGGGCCAATGGAGACGTTGAGTGTTTTGCCACCGGGCTTCAGCACAGGGATGTCAGAACCCCCCGAGGTAAAGTTTAGGGAACGTGTTCCGCCTCCACCCCAGCCCTCCTTCTTTACTGTCACTGTGATGCTGGAATTACGAAGGACAATAGTTAAAATTGTCAAAAGAAAAAAATTCTTACTGGACATCAGTTTGCTGGGACAAACTCTTAGTCCGCTATTATGCAGATAATTCGTCAGCAGTTACCGTTGTGTATCTAGACTGATATACTTTAGTACAAACGGTTACACCAAAAACTATTTTCCAACATTACAGGTTTGCTCTTTCGCTTAAATTCAATGTTAAACGCTATCTTTATCGTACCTGCTGGCAATGTCGACTCTAAGCTGACGGTTGACTGAGTCTTGATACTTTGATGAAAGAAGAGTTAAAAACTCAGTTTTGAACACAGTTTCCAGAACACTGTCATATTCCCCTGGGATGTGAAGAACTATGAAGTCATCTTGGAGTGGACTGGAAACGAAAATTGAAATATAGTGAGCAATAGCGCTCGACGGTACGCGAGTCTCCTTTGGAAGCCGTTTTTCGAGATGTCACGAAACACTACTTTTTCTTCTGGGGGGGGGGTCGTTGCGTGACATCTCAGTACACGGCTGCGAAGGACACCAACGGTACAGAAGTACGCCTTAGATCAATCATTGACTGGCGCGATTGGGAATATCTCAATTACTCTTACCTTAGTGACACAGATCCTATGCTTTTCATTTCCAGTTTCCGTTTTACAACTTCATAAACTTTACCCTTTTCGGGTCCTTTCTTCACCTGAAAGTTTCAAATTGGGGGAATGTTATTTGTCTTCGGCAACACATCGCTCATGTCTGAACTACCTTAACAGGAGTTAATAAAAAGGAATCGCTGAGATAAAACTGCAGCAACTCCCGATTTCTCTATCAATGAAGACCCTTCTGATTCCATGACACACGATATATATCAAGTCAAGTTGTCGTTGATTTCTTTTTTCATTTACCTTTTCTCTTCCAATAAGGTAAATGTGTTTGCTTGAGAGCAGAAGGTCTCGTTTCATCGCCTGTAAAGAGAAGTCAATTCAGCTTCAGTATCGTAACAAGTATAAACACTTTTGATAAACGCGGAAATTTACTTTTTTTTAAAAAAAAAAAAATCTATACGCTAAACTAAATCTTTAACACCTTACCTTAAATCTTCTGTCGTACTTGTTCACTGTGACAGCAAATTCGATTCTCTCCCGCTTTTCTAAAGGAAAAGATAAAATCCTTATAAAGATAACACGCATAAGAACAGAGCGCATAAAACTACAAGAAACAACACGATAAACATTTTATTTGGTTCTTATTCATGATCTGCGCTTCATGCGCCCCTTTTCATCTTCTGACCACATTTTATAGTCATGTGTGATTTATTACTGAACAGTCGCACGGCACATGAGATCTGTTTGTTAAATACATAAAATCAAAATCCAAAGAGAGTCAAACACAACTCATACCGACTAAACTCCTCAAGGCTGGATTGTCATCATAACCAATGTAATCACCCACAAAATTGCGATTGATGCTAAATCTTCGTCTCTCTTTCTTGTTGAACAGGATGTCTGATGCTGAAACAATGACATAGAGCATGTTAGATGGGCTACTATAAGCTTGACACCACGCCAAGTTCAAATGAGAGTCAAACTCTTCAAATAGAAAAAATGCGTGGGAAAGACAATGCGCAAGCCAAACCCGACCAACGCAGAGTCGCTAGGAATTCCGAGGGAGAAAATGGAAGATTAAAACCTAAAGTCTTCATATTTCATGGTATCTATACATGTGCTCGGCCTACCTTGTTGTTTGAGCTCGGCAAAGTATTTCCTTGACCTGTACATTCTGTAAGCCTTCTGGATCTTCCTGGCGTAACCGTCGAACTTTCTGTCTCTCAATTCTTCAAGCAAGAAGAGCTTTATTCAAGTAAAGAAGATCAAACAAGCATTAGAGGACTTAGCAAAATGACTTCCTACACAAATTTTCAGGAAGAATAAAGACTCAACGGTCGCAGTTAGGGGCGCCGCCCTCAGTCAAATTCGTTCGCCCATTTTTATCACTATCTGCTAGAAAAGGATTGAAATAACAAGTAACATCTCACCGACTCAGGCGCCTTGACGAACACTTTAGTTTTTCCCATCTGCCACTGGTCACGCTCCATGTTGACCGCAGTCATCAGATGCTCCACCCCTCTTCGTATGTCACCATTCCACCGCGGCCAAGTCTCCTTGGTAAGGATAGCATATCTGGTGACCAGATCAAAAAAATACAATTATCACTGACAGCTAATTTCGTCGCTAAATCTGTAACCATCATAATCATTTCTAAATTCACAGGGTAATCAACAAAGAAGCGCTTGAGGAGGTTGAAGCTATATGCGTATTCAGGGCATCTGAAACAATGACAGGGAAGTCACTTGTCACAAATGCTTCATTTTTAAGAAGGAGCCACAGGTACGTCAAGGATTACACTAAGAAAAATTATCCCCAAATCGTCATTCCTATCTTAAACCATCCTAGTTCCCCTTTGTGCTAATCTCTTTTTTGGTATGGTCTTTTTTCGGTAAACTTTCTTTTGAAAAGATTCCCTACAACTATCGACAATTTGAAACGAATCAAATTTCTTTTTTAATGAAAATGTACCTCCTCTGCCTTTTAACAGATTCTCATCAGAATCACTGTTCTTACTTCATACTCACCTCTCAAGGAACTTCTTAAAGGGTCTTCTATAGGCAAAGCCTGCTCTTCTAACCCGGATGTTCTCCTTGAGTCCCAGGTACTCCACCTGATGTCGCACACGGTCAGCCTCCCAGTCGTGAGCCTTTTTGCTCTCATTTGGCTTAATGCAGCGGATGTAATGAGGGGTACACTTCATAAGTTTATCCACCAGCAGATTGGCTTGTGTCTAAAGAAAAGTCGATGAACAGTGACGTGTTAATGCTAGAGAGGGGCACTTCACGGACAATATTAGTAACTTAAGGTTTTTGCTGGGTCCCACGCTGAAGAAAAGAAGAGAAACATCCTTCCTTATTTCTTTACCGTGCGTAAAAAATCGCCATCTTTACTTTATTTTCCTATTAACTCACACGAGGCTTCCGACGTTGCCATTCCTAGCAGTAAACCGGACGCATGTCACAAAAAACCTTGTACTGGCCTGGTCCACCCTCCAGCCCATGTGGCTCAGGGGTCGAGCATCAGAGCGTGGGGTTCGAGTCCTTATCGGGACTATTTGTTCCACGCTCGAGACAAGACGAAAAAACATTCTTCTTCAGTAACTTAAGGGGTCTTAAATCTTTGCAACTTTGCAAACTGCAACATATGGACTCGCCCAGTGCAGCTACAGTCCTAACAAATGAATAAAGGCTGATAGTTTCGAAAGAAACTGTTTGGGGCTGCGTCGGTGGGAGTAACGAAATAATTTGGATATATCAACAAAGTTGAAATGGTAATTTGGCCACCGTAACGATTACAAAAGCTGACGTTTCGAGCGTTAGCCCTTCGTCGGAGCGAAGTCCGAACAGTTTCATGGAATGCTCTTTTCTCTGTATAGACAGAGATCATCCCACTGGTCAGTTCTTTCGAACAGAAACCGTGATGTTCTTTTTTCTTTTTTTTTTTTTGTACTATTAACGATTTTATGTTTACCTTGATTTTATTACTAGCTGTTGTGGGTCTTCCTCGTTTGTCAGTGCTGACATCCTCAGGGAATAGACTTCTCATAAAAGGACTGTAAAGAACAAGAAAAAAAAAAACCTGAATCAGGAAATGCATTAGATGCATGATCGGAACTGAGTAGGTGGCCGAATAGAATTGTGATTGCGTAGCAAGCATGGCGTGTTGCAAAGGAATACTAACTACTCGGGGAAGGGAGGGAGGGGAGGGAGGGGAGGGAGGGGAGGGAGGGGAGGGAGGGGGGAGGGAGGGAGGGGAGGGAGGGAGGGAGGGAGGGGAGGGAGGGAAGGGAGGGGAGGGAGGGGGTTTTGGGACATGCAAACGTTATGCATGTCATCTATTTATCCTGTAAGTCCTTCTGTTAATTAAAGAACCAAAACATTTTTCAAAAAACTCACTTTTCACTTGTCTGCATCAGCTCAATAAGATCCTTGAAAAGAACATCACGGTTTCTCTCGCAAAATCCATTAACATCGTAAGTCACCTGAAAAAAAAGGTGAAGTTAGCAAAAAACCTAAAACATTCTTACTTGGAAAAAAAAACAAAAAAACTACAAGTATATACAAGTATATAGACCGGACATTCTGACTCTTCTTAAATACCTTTCCAGCATAGTGATGGATTATAAACCCGCCACTGACACCTTGAAAGTGTTGATGTGTACCTACTGCATTATTCAGTTTCTGAAAAAAAATGAAACAATCATTCGTCATTTTACATTTTCCAATAAATTCAACTGAAGATACACTCGCCAGATTCCTAGAGTGGGTCTACTGCTTGATTTGTGTTGATACTGTTAAGAGAAATTCTGTCTTGGTCACTCATGGGAATTAAAGTGTTAAGATAATTTACGTAACAATGTGTCAAATACCTCAAGAAGAGTTGCATCAGCTCCTTCACTAACAGCATGCATGGTTGCACAAACATCATCCAGAACACACATAATGCCAGGAGGTTTCTGTCAATGTAAAAAATGTTATTACCAAACATTCAACAATAAATAGGCTTCAATGCCAGACCATAGCACCTAAAATCCATAAATTTTGTTTCACTGTAACAAAAAAGGAGGAGCTTACCTTGCTCTCAATTACATCACAAACAATTTTGTTGTTAAAATAATCAATTGGACTCCAACTGATTCCTTCCTCCACATATTCTTCCTACAAAAGCACATTTTATTTGCATGCAATTATTAAATGCACATAACACAAATCAATAGAAAACAGTATTATTGACAAATAATAATGTAGTAAAGGCAAGTGAGCTTGGATGGGAAATAAATCAGCACCTACACAGCAGTTCATTAGAATAAAATAACACAATACAACTACAGTGTAATGACATATTGAAAGCACTGTCATGTGTTTGAACACTCACCTGCTCTGCTTTCAAAGTCAACTCAATGAAAATTTGTTGTAGCTTTTCATTGACAAAGTTGATGCAGAATTGTTCAAATCCATTTTTCTGAAAGGTTGAGTACAGGATCAGTAAAAAAAACAAAAAGTAGGAAAATTTGTTTTCATTCTTATTAGATAACATGTAAGCTAAACCATCTAAACATCCAATTTGCTCCTTGAAAGAAAGATCTTTATCAGACAAAACAAGTCATGTCATGACATCAGTTCATTTCTTTATGTTCATATAAATTAAAACCTCAATTTACCTGAAAGATTTCGAAGCCATAGATGTCAAGAACTCCAATCGTTAGTTCATCAACTTGCTTCTGCATGGCTTTGTTCACAGACTGCAATGGCAGGCAAGCATCCAATGCAACATTGAACAAGTATATAATAAATACTGATTGTAGCCTTTGTCATTAAAATGTTCCAGCAGCCACAGAAATGATAATCTAAAATTTTTAACTTGAAGTCAAAAAATTTGATTGGCTTAGAACACCAAATCATTCATGCATCCAATTAGAGGTGTCTTGTAAAACAGGCTCTGGTTGTTCAAAGGGCAGATAATGCTATCCAACGGATGAATCACTATCCAACGGATAAGTGTTACAAAATGTACTGCGCTATCCACCGGATAGAGATTTATTCAGTGTATAGTGTTATCCATCATTTGAACAACCGAGGCCAGGACTTGAAACTAACTTTTCAACTTACTAGCCAAGTGGCTAGTGACATCTTACAACAATTTCAGTTTGTTTACTAGCCAAATTGGCGTGTGGAAATCAAAAACCACTAGCCAAAGCTGAACTTCTACTACTCTGTGGCTAGTGGGCTACCGTTAGAGTTGAGCCCTGTAAAATACAATTTCTAGAACTATAAGAACATACACAGCTGACACAACAAAAATATTTCAGTCATTAACGACTTAGTACCTGAACAAGGAAGTCAAACAATCTTGCATAGAGAGCTTTAGATAAGGCATCCCTGGTGTAAGAAGCCTGAAAGAGGATTTATCAGAAATAAAGTCTTCATACATGTAAGAGTCAGTACATTTTCCACAACACGAGTAAATCTGAATGAACATAGAACTTACCAGTACCAAAACAAACCTATTTTATAGTACCAGTAAGCCACCACATGTGAATGTTTCATTATGTTTACCACTGACAATAACTACAGATATAGTGTACCGATTATTTCTAAAACAAATGATTGTAAACAAATGAATACCAAGATTTTTCCCTCACCTGTTCAACATTAAGTTTCATGTTGATAGTTTCAGTTTTTCCACCCCACTTACTGTCCATTACACGACTGGAAAAAAAAGCAATACAACGTTTTCAGTTGCCTGACTATAAATTTTCAAGAAACATTCATTTGAAAACATAATCATTATTGATTTCATAGATTCTGAAGTAATAACCACAATTTTCATACCTGATCAGTTTTTCTTTCAATAACATGTCATTTATACCCAACAGGTATGCTGGATATGCTAAGACTGTCAACAAACAAGAAGTCAGAACAAAATTAGACTTGAGCAGCTACTCTCTCAGGGTAAAACCTTACTTAATACTTCATTCAAGTAGATGTGGGGATACCCCGTAGATCAAAACATGGAAGCAACAGAGTCATTACTGAGCACCAGAAAACACATCAATGTGGAAACATTGACTCCAATTTTCAGTCCAGTGAGGCAAGACTGAAGTTTGGTTACCATTTTGTAAAAACTCTGTCACAAACCTTTTGGGTGTCTCACTCAACTGATCATTACCACTAATTTTAAGTTTATACTTAGAAGTACAAGTATTGTACTAACATTCATCATCACTCGGTACAGCATAGTTTCCTTGCTCGTCAAAGGAAATATTTCCTAAATGAAGGACCCCAGCCACTATCTGCAGCACACTTCCTTGATCCTCATCAGATATTCCTATCACATCCATTGCTTTCTGAAAAAAATAAAAGAATAATGCTTTCAGAACTCTCAATGCTGTTGCATACAACTAAGGAAGTAAAAGAACCCTTCAGGACAAGATCACAATATGGCTTGGGTCTTGCTGGTGAGCATGAGCTGATTCTCTTTGAAGCAATCCATGAAAATTGTCTTGCCAGAATAAGGAAAATTTTATACCTGTATGTGTGGTTCTTAAACCTTAGTCCTATCCTGCCCTAGAGAACTACTCCAAGTTCTTCAAATTTATAAATCAGACTGTCTAAGTGAAAAAAACAAACTTCATTGCCTTACTTCTAAAGCAATTGCTTAGTAAGTTCAGATGCTACTTGGCCAAAGGGCAAGAGTGCAAGAGTGCTTGATGATAACACCATGAACACTCACCCTGGTTTCTTCATACTCCTTTACGTCATTCGTACCATCAACTGAGTATGTTCCACTCTGATTTAGATAGTAGTAGTAGCTAGGTTCTGTGAGACCTAACTGACCTATGACATAACACAGACATTTTCAATAAGTCAGTATTGTTTATATTGTATTTTAATAAGTAACATATGTATTCACCCATTGAACTATACAATTGTGAACAAAATGTAAAGATGTACTAACCTTTCTCTTCTTGTGTAGCACCAGTAATAAGTTGATAAAAAATGTGAAAGTTCCTTTCTGATGGATTCTGACTGACAACTCTAGACTGCAAGATTAAGAAACCAATCTTTTACATAAATACTGATTTATTTTCAATACATGACAAAGAGTAAGGAGTGGGGTAAAATTGTTCTCTGTAATGAAAAAGAATTCAAAATCCCTAACTTAAGAAACTAATGTTACAAATTAAAAAGTTTTCAAAACCTTTTCGAGTAAGAAGTTGGAGATCTTGCCACCATCAGGTTGACCACCTTTGGTAAATTGTATCTCAACATACTTTCCCTAGATGTGAAATAATTGAAAACAATATTATATGAATAATCAAAACTGTAATCAAAACTATAAAAAATTCTCATTAATGACTGGTTAATAACCAGCCCAATTATAAGACTGAAAGCACAGTTTACCCATTGTGTGTCTAATTGGATAGTGTTTTAGGACAGTGCAACTGTAAAGCCTGTGCAATATCACTTGCATGCCCTGTTACATAGATTGTTTATTTTCTCACAATAAGTAAAATGTCTGTTTTAATTTATGAATATATTCTCGGATTATACTTATCATCAAATCAGACTTCCCCTGCAATCTTTCCGCTCACTCCTTTAATTACTGGACACTGCTCCGTACTGTTACCTTTGTTAATCTTTCTAAATGCATTTACATTGTCCATTATAATCTAAGTTGGTCTATAAATGAAGTAAACTTACAAATCTACTGGAGTTATTATTCCTAACAGTCTTGGCATTACCAAAAGCTTCTAGAAGAGGGTTGGATTCAAGAATCACATCTTTGACTTTCTGTACACTTGGACCCCCACCAGATACTTTAGCCAGATAGTTCATAATGAACTTGGCACAAACTGTCTTTCCTGCTCCACTTTCACCACTGTACAAAATTAAGCAATAGAAACATTGTTTTTATGTATAATATCTTAACACTATCGATATTGAGATACAATGAATATATGAAGATCATATATTTTTGAACTGCGGTATTACATATGTATGATGCACGATCCTCGCAGTAGATAGCGCTATTTGAGCAATAGCGAAAATCAGACCTGAAAAAAATTAGGCCTGTACGGGACTCGAACCACTGACCTCTGCGATACTAGTCCAGCGCTCTACCAATTGAGCTAACAAGCCAACTGGGAGCAGGCCATGCAGTTGATTCGTAATAAACCCGTGAAAGTGATAAATGAGATACAATGAATATATGAAGATCATATATTTTTGAACTGCGGTATTACATATGTATGATGCACGATCCTCGCATGTAATACCGCAGTTCAAAAATATATGATCTTCATATATTCATTGTATCTCATTTATCACTTTCACGGGTTTATTACGAATCAACTTCACGGCCTGCTCCCAGTTGGCTTGTTAGCTCAATTGGTAGAGCGCTGCACTAGTATCGCAGAGGTCAGTGGTTCAAGTCCCGTACAGGCCTGATTTTTTTCAGGTCTGATTTTCGCTATTGCTCAAATAGCGCTATCTACTGCGAGGATCGTGCATCATACATACTATCGATATTAAAATCGTTGCTTGAAAAAATGGAAATCAAGCACACAATATCAAAAAGGACCAGATGACAATAACAGGATGTACATATTAAACACTATATTCAATGTTGTTCTATGTATTTTAAATCATTTCTTTTTAAAGGCAAACTAAATGCATTGAGAATGTATATCTAGAATCAAATGGCTTTGTCCTATGCTATATCTTCCTGTCCCAAAACTGCAGCAGAAGTTCAATAATGGTAGTAGGTACATTTTCACTGATGTGTTTGCAACCAGTTGGATGGCTTCAATCCAAAAGAATCATATCACATTCTACTAACTGAATTGGGCTTCTGAATCATACAAAACGATTTTCAAAGTTGAGTCCAACTAGTTTGAAATCTTAACAAGGCCAACATCTTTTCACTAACATTTGCTAATTTTTAAGTTATTACCTGATAATCACACACTGATTCTCCTGATCAATCAACATATTTCTGTACATGTTGTCAGTAAGGGCATAAATATGCGGAGGATTTTCATATGATGCCTGAAAAAAAAAAGGACTCTCATGATTAGTCCTACATAACAACAAATGTTACTTACTAACCTAGCTCATTAAAGCTAAATAGGTACCCAGGGGTTTCATTAATGTTTTCTGCAGGAGGGCAACTGGTTTTCACAGGCGGGCAAAACTCTTTGAACTGAACTTCTTTATAAGATAAACTTTCCTCCAGACCGTCAAATCAGGTGGGCAAAACTGTCCTCACAACCGGTCAATTTACCCGGTGCCTGGCCCTTAATGAAACCCCTGGGTACCTAAGAACTCGGTTTATTCTAAGGAGTTTGTTTTGTGGCAAAAAAAAAAACAACAAAGATTTGCTAGTAAAAAAAAAGCATCCTCCTCCTTTGTTCTATGACATGCTTGCAGATCTGGCATAAATGCAAGTTTGAGTCTGTTTCTGTTGTTGACATACAGGATGAGTTATAAATTCAATTGGTAACTTACAGCTCCTTGATACTGGTCAATTTCTTTGTCTGTAAAGTAAGGCATCTGCTTGAATGGGTTGACAGAAATCAGCACAGGACCAATGTATGTCTATTGATAAGGGTTAAGGCTGCAAATTCAAATGACACACCCCAAATAGTGCCAAGAGCACCTATAATATATGGTACTACAGGGCTCACAATGAATAATTGCACAAATAAAATGAAAGAGTATAGCTTTATCATTTGATCAAGAGGCTAATGGCTTCTACTCTAAACAAACTTCATCACATGAAATGTGTCTTTGTATAATCAATAGTTGGCTAGATACTATTTTGTTAAGCACACAACCCCACAAGCTTTTTAGCTTTAATTCTTATCGTGTATAGATAAAGATTCTATTCTATTCTACAAGACACTGTCCAACCTGTAACGATGTTAATTTATGTATGTCGAGTTAATTTATACAGTTTACCTTACATCTGAGTTCCCGGATGTATTCGTTCACCTCGCTTGATGTGCACTCGGCTTACAAGATTAAATGTTGTGTTTAGAGTCTCTGGTGTTTCACTGTCTGTCTTAGCGAACACGTTACACAACCAACATCTGAGCTCCCTTCAAAAACTTTTCACAATTCTACACCTATTTTCCTCCATTTATTTTTTAAATAAACAGAGAGCATTTAAACTCTAGCAAGCTTGAATTCAAATCCATATTCACCATTTCATGGAAGAACCAAGCCATGAGAGTGTGCGGAAAAGCATTTATTTATCAGATTAAAAATGATTTAAATCCTGACCTTTCTGCTAGAGCCTTCAAAACTGTAGACTGAAAGCCCAAAATTTTTGCTTTAAACATAAAGCTAAGACTGCTTTATGTTGGACAACTTTCAGCTTCTGTTACAAATTCTTTAAACATATAGCAAGGAAGCAGTTAATAATCAGTCTTACACAAATCATATTGCATTTAACACATAGCTGACAAGTCACACTAAATATCAGTCAAACTGATACCAGCCAACTAGCCTGTCTTCCAGAAAAGGCACATTCCAATAAGCTTACTCTAGCAGAGGTGGTTTCAGTTGACTGCTTTCCCAAGGGTATCCTCAAAACAAGAGGGGGAAACTAAAAATATACCTGATTACACCAAATTTCTGAATTTCTAAATTTGTACGGCAACTGTATTAGCCATGCATAGACTGGCACGACACTGCAGCCATTTTTTAGATTTAAAATCATAAAAAGATTTTTTCAAAAAAATATTAGGGTGCGCTCTAATTTGTCACAGTCATCAGAATTCCATGGTTACAGATTAGTTTCGTGTCATTGTCCGGCTGGTGCTGAAAAGCTCCGTTTGTAGATGTATCCATCCAGATCACGTACAAATCCTACGCCATAAGTATAGGCATTGTTCGCGAGAAAAATTTCCGTCACTATCCAATACAATTTCAACCGTTTCTACCAAAGTTCTTCGCAAATTTGTACCAGCCGATCGCTAAATTATACCTCAATAAATCCCAAAATTATCTTAAAATGCAGACGCCCCACAGCGTGAGTTTTGAACTAGATCTAGGACGGAAACAAAACTCGAGAAGAATTAAATGAAAAATAAATCTTTTAAAAAACCATTTGATAATCATCCGGAAACTTTTCCGATGGATAATGAAATTGACACGCAGCTGATAACACGGTTTCTCGTCTTTTGTTCCTGAAAGCAAGCAGTCGTATTTGTTTGTCTACTAACATTTCAAACGATGCAAGAATTTGACAACAAAAATATTTGTTTTTCTTTCGACTGATTGAGAAAATATTGGGGTAACATTCGAGAGGGAGAGTTAAAGATCAGATTTAACGAAAGAGGATGACCATGTAGGAGTATTTAGTGTACCACAACAGCTTATTGGAGTTGTGCATTCTCAATTCCCACTGAGAGAAAGGATACAAATATGAGGTCGTCCATGTATCGTTTCTTGAGATTCTCCACGATCGCCGCTTCTTGGATCTTCGGCAGAAGAACCATATCTTCCACTCCACTTGCTTTGACATTGCCCTTACTTTGCCAATGGTAGTTCGATGGCTATGAATTGTATGACAAAGAGAAACTGAGTTTTGGTGCTCCAAATTTTTCCTAATAAACAGACTCAGGCGGCATTCTAAACCACCGTACTCACCATTTTATCGGCTTGTTCCAGAGAAGTTCTAAATACTAATGATCAACAGGGAAAAAGAATAAGGAAGCTGTAATCATGCTCAACAGTAAAGCGAGAGACGGATTTCACATACACCGGAACCTCCTCTCAGTGCAGTTCGGAAGTGATGTTTTCATTTGGCGCGCATGACATTAATTACTCACCGTATAGGAAAGAACAGGTTTCAAATTCTAACACGTTCTGTGATTGGGCGGTGTTGATTGCTCAGCCAATCATAACAGCGTTCGTAGCATTAACACTTAAAGGTCTAAAAATAGATCTGACAGAACCAGTATTTTCATTGCCAGTGAATTCGATTGTCTGCTTTTTTGCGGTGAATTAATATACAAAATATCGAAAAACTTTAAGCGTTTGAAATAACTCATATCTAATTGAAACCACATCAAATTACTTATGAAAAAGGATCTATCTCTGTTTTTATCTGAGTTTGAAAATTCACATCAAACCCATAAAAATAATTTTTGTTTTCATTCTAGAATTTTTAACTGAAATATTCGTTAAAAAGCGATAGTAGAAATTTATTTGAATAATTACTGTCGATGAAGACAGCTCGGAATAATAAGAATACATTATTGTGTATTAAAATTCCTGAGGCATGATATCATTTGATACCCACAAGCAATGCAGCTGCAAAGTAAAAATTTGGATCAATATTATTGATAAGTTTTTTTTCTTTTTACATCAGGAACGTGAGTACACGTGGGTTTTTTTTTTAATCACTATTTCCTTCATATCTTCGGAAAACAGAATAAAAATCAACTTGAAGATTCAAATGTATTTTCTCTCTCAAGAATGTAACTTTTATACCTTTCTCTCCTAGAGTGTCTAGAAGATCAAATTTCAGATTAGTGATAGTCATGAGCCGAACAAGAACTTTATGACGAGTTTCTACATGTTAGATATGCATAATATGTAAATCATAGCTATAAATTTAACTCTTATGGTTATGCAAAAGAACCCCACAGGGTCATTTGGTAGCCTTGGTCCTAATATTTAATCTGGGATATGTAGCAGTAGGTCACTTATAAAACACAATTTTAAATGTAACTATTTTGATTGTTCCCCCATATACCTTTCATCTCTAATCATTTTATTTTCATCTCTAATCATTTTTTTCACCTAATCATTCTGTTTCACCAATTTTCAGTGTAGCATCAAGGTAAAAAAATTGATTTTAAAGAAGTATTTACTCCCTCTACCTGTACCCAAATAAAATGCCAAAAGGGAAAATCTCAAGAAAATAAATTGAGATCATTTCTCCCAACCTCATCCTCAGAGTTTCTCACCTTCCCACCCCTAGAGTAAGAGAGGGGCAGGAAAATGAGGGACCATAAAGGTTGCATTTCTTCCATTCTCTAAAGAACAAGATGGTTAATCTTAGGGGTAACTTTTTACAGTTATGGGTATCATCTCAAAAGTGGTTTCATATCCTACACTTTGGGAAAATTAGGGAGGGTCAGATATAAGGCAAATAAAGAAATTGCACCATTATCAAATTAAATACAATTTGTATGTATTAATTTTTAGTATGCAATATAACACAAGTGTAAATGCTGATGGCTTCATCATCCAAGAGGCAATAACTAGATAGTCAAAAAAAATTAAAACAATTTGTTTTGAAAAATTTATGAGAAGTCAAAGACTCATCCTAAAGCTTAAATTAGTGCAGGTCAACTGCTTGCCATCACCAACATTTTAACCTCCTAATTTGACCCTTTTTTTTTTTTTGGAATTCTAACTTGTTTTGAGTTTGAGAGGCCAGGTAATTTTACAACTCAAACGTCCAAGATTTGACTGTTACTCTCCAACTTTAGACGCACTGAGTAAGTCATGTGGGCACATAAACTCCAAATTGTGTGACATACTGAGTATGTCATATGGGTAGTGAAGGAGTTAAATAAAATTCAAGACTGTTAGACTACCCAATCCTGATATCACAATGAAGAGGCAGCAGTGGATTAAGTAAAGGAGTGAGTTGAACTGCTCCTTAATTCTTAACTCTGTAACTCACAAGATCTATTCTGCCAAAAAATTTACAAATTAGACTTATTTGGCAACCAAATTGTTGTGCAGGTGATTGAAGCAAAATGTTTCATTACCATCTACTGCCAGAGTAAATAAGTTAATTCCCTGGAATGCAGCTTCTCTTCTCAAAACAAAAAGAAAAATTTTGTTTCACTATTGATCATCTGATGAGTCTTCATAATCGCTGCTGTCTTCCTCCTCAATTGTTTGACATTCTTGAATATTGGCAAATCCACCAGCCATTAATGGGGCTTGAACAGGGACAGTTGGGACATCATTAGGGTCTGGACCTTGAGACGTTCCCGACAAGAGTTGTTCTACAAAGATACAGTTGGTAAGAATGTGCTCTTTTGGGGGATCACTTACAATGACTTTGCGCAGCATTGGATGGAATATATCACAAACTATAATACCTTTTGCGATAAGATGTACATCCCCATAATACTCCTGACATTGCATTGCTTTGCCATCAAAATCAGATGAACCTCCATAAAGTACAAACTGGTCTCCTACCAGAGTGGCTGTGTGTACCCCCCTGCCTGAAGGTTTGTTACCAGATGTTGATGGCTGCAGCCACTCATTTGTCTCTAGAAATTGAGAGGGATCAAAGCAATGATCGTTTTCATAATCAGGAAATCAGAGAGAAATATGTACTAGCCACAGTCCAGAGTTATATTTGTTTTTGTTTTTTTATTTATTTATAGGCCAAGCAAGTGCAGAGAAGAAGCTTGAAAAAGAACTATCTTTGGTTATCAAATTTGGTAATTCCCTTGAGTATCTTAAATGTATGTCACATTTTTTACAAATGCTCCCAATGAAAAACAAAGAGAAAGAACATCTGTGATCCAACAAAAATGCATAAAATAATTTTTTTGGACAATAGGTAAAAAAAGTTTTTGGTCAGTACAACTTTGTGGTCTGTGACAAGCTCTATTGCCTTGACAACTGGCAGTGAATTTCAAAGAATTTGCTTAAAAAATACACACTGAGTCATTATTTCTGCTAGTTACATGGAAAAGTAGACAGAAGAAAATCTTTCGCAAATCAGTTTTAACATTTAGCAGAGTATATGATTGGAATGACCCAGTTTACATCCCAAGATTTTATATTTGGGCCCACAAAAAAGGTGTGACAGATTATTGAATAATTAATTACCTGTGTCAAAGATGTGCACATCATCAAAATGAGCATTCTCCAAACTTCTTCCACCAAAAACTACCACTCTGTTGCCTACAGCTGTGCATGTGTGGAATGAACGAGGTTCTGGCTGTCTTCCTGTTGTTGGCTTTGAGATCCATTCCAAAGTTTCTAATAGTTAATTATAGTACCATCCATTAAACTGCTTTTGACATAAAACTATGAAGCTATTTATAGTCTATCAAGAAAGATAAAATAGTAAGTAGAAAATAGGGTAGCCTTTTTCAGGCTCTCAATTAGAGGTCAGAAGAAAAAACAAGTTTGTGCAAAGGTAAGTGGCAAGTATTAGGCACACAGCAGTGGCAATTGTCAAGGAAACAGTTACAAAACAAGTGCCTTTAAGAATTGTTTTAAAAACTTCCTTCCAATATACCAGGTTATAAAGACCTTACAGCTGGTTAACTTTCAACATCAACACTTGCATTTAAATCAATTACTTGGCTTCGTGTAGCTTCTTTCAATTCTCCTCACTTTCAAGTTTTTTGAGTGCCCACTTTTTTGCTTTTTTTTCAAGTAACAGGTTAAAACTGGGAGGCAGATGAGGGGGTCTGGGTGTGATCTAAGGACAAGAAGAATGATACTGAAAAAGTTATTGGAAAATTATAAATTAAATCACCTGTATCCAAAACAAAAAGATCATTCTTTCTACCAACACTGTCTCTGCCACCAAAGACAACAAGTCTTGATCCAACAGCACACATTCCATGAGCTGCTCTAGGTGTTGGAGATCCAGTAAATGAAGGAGTGAGCTTTTCCCACATACAGTTCTCTATACAGTCAACAGTATCAGAAAGTCAATTGTATATAACAGTTTAGTGAATTTCCCTATGCTCTAAACTCTTTTTTACAGATTCTTTACTTGGATACCCTTGTTTAAGACTCACTGTCGCTTCTTCCATACTGACTTAGTTATTTATAAGATACTGAACAGGGAAGGTCAGTTTTGATTTCTTTCAGACTGCAAAGAAAATACAGCAATGTGTGTATGCACTGAAGCATATAACAGGTGCATCATCTCTTCATCTCTATATACATTACAATTACCACTTCAAGCAAACATCACAGAAAACATGAAGCTTAGAATTGCCCTAAGCCATTCTTCAAGCAACTTTTACACATCATTCTTGCTCAAAGTCCATGGATTCTTTATATCACAATGACTGTACATGCTGATACATGAAAAATTGTGAAATAACACTAAAAACCTCAGAATCTTGTGACATGGCTCCTTTCAACCTCACCTATTCATGAATAAAGTGTTCACTGAATTCAATCAATTCCTACAATTTGATTCCTGAAATCCCTACCTGTGTCAAAACTGAAGAGATCGTTAAACCAACCAAACTCTGTTCCCTCCTGCTCAGATGTTCCTGTCTCCAAATTCTCCATAGGACCAAAACCACCAAAGAAAAGAATCTTGGATCCCATAGCAACACAAGATAGCTTATCACGTGGAGATGGAGGGTCGCCTTTACAAGTGATATTTTGCCACTGCTTTGTTTCTAAAAAAGTAAACATATATCAGGCAAGTATCATTGAGCTTTGTGAATTCTTATGGCTCCGAAAGTTTTTTCTAATTAAGGTACGATTTGATGAGGAAGTCAATATCCTGTTTCAAAAAGAATTAAATTGTAAAAAATTGAATTACAAAAAATTAGAATAGCAAGTACTTTTTATTTTACCTTAGTCTTATAGGAATGCCTGTGAAAGGAAGTATCTAGCCAGTGTAATGGACTTAATCTTTCACTTCTCTGCGTGCATTGTGATTTTAAAATCGCACCAAGTCATGTACATACCAGTATCAAAAGAATGTAGATCATTGAGCCAGCCACAATCTCTACTTAGTCCACCAAAAACATACAGTTTCTTTCCCACTGCAGCCATAGTTGCGGAGGATCTGGCTGATGGAACCTCACCTCCTGTGATAATCTTGTTCAATGAGTGAAAAGCTTTTGAAAAATTATTGAGAGAACATAGTTTGGATATGACAGAAATTACTATAACTGAGTTTTGTCGTTTTCTTTAAATTACTGAGGTGACATACATAAAACTGACCAATTCTGATACAGGGAAAAAAAAGGAATGAATCCCATCTAAATTTTCTTTTAGCATTGCTTGGTTACATCCAAGATTTCTTTAACTACACATTATATATTGAGCTATCGATTTATTTGTTTAATGACTTGCAAACTACATAAACATTTTCATATAGCGAGGCGTATCGTCGCGAAGTCAAAAGAGGGCCATTTCCCAAATTCTCCCTAAGCTCGAAAACTCGAACAAATCATCATACAAAACACCTCTCGACAACATGCACCAAGTTTCGGGTGGGAAAGGCAATGTTAGCCCGTCATGATAGCCAGACAGTAATCCATTTTACGACAATTCTACAGATCTATGAAAAGGACAACCGAAATTAGGTGGTGTACGCCTTCGTTCGCTAATTACGCAAGGCTCGCCGATCACGAACGTTCTCCAAAGCATTCGGAGATTAAATCCTGACTATTAAGAACACAATTACACATCTTATGGTCCCTGGCACTTACCAACATCGAAAACAAGAATTTCATTGGATTCTGTCACTTCCCCAAGATCAGAAAGCCAACGAACTCCACCAAAAAAGTAGAGTTCGTTCCCAATAGCGGCCGCACAATGTCCGTCACGAGCTGGCAACTTTGCGTCCATTTCTACCTTTTTCCACTCAACTTTGACATCATTTAGAAGCCTTGTTCCATAAGTAACCATTGATGATGATTCATTTCCCATTTTTGACTCGATAGTATAGAAAAAAAATTAAAGAAAACGTGAGCACGCGACTGAACGAAACTTATCCTTCGGTACTGCAGCGCGAAATTCAGATTTTGGCGGGAAGGTCTCTAACCTGTCAATAATATGACTGGCCAATCACAACAAACAGACGCAAATCGATTTCGTCCAACATGGCGGACGGTACAGGGAAAACTGCAGATGCCGCTGAGGAGAAAATACCTTTCAATTTCTTCAAGAAAATACCGAAAATTGTAAGAATTTGGCAAGGATCTCTCCGTGGTTTCCGTGGGTCATGAAATAGTTCGGGAAGAAATTTGTTTTGGTTAGGAACTGGTAGGGCAAAGACCACGTGAATGTTTTGTCGAGTAAGGGAAAATTAAATTCGAAGAACTGATCTAAAAAGTCAGGAAATATTGAGATTATGAAAATATTATTTACACCATTTCAGGCTGGTAGAAGCTTTTTTGGCTATTTTGATCTCAACGGTGGTGAGCTCTAATAATCTAATCTTTACAGTTTTGACAAGTCTACATCTGATGATCTTGCCTACTTATGTCAGTGGGTGAAAAAGAATATTAATGCTCTAAAAGGAGGCTAGCTGCCGAAACTTTTTGTCACGTTTTGTATTTATTTGGTATAGGAAATTTTATCTTCATAAGGGAAACGTCAGGGGATTTTGAGACGTGATGTCTGCAGCAGTGTATAGCTATTAAGTTCTTCCATGCCTTGATGAAAATGGATTGAATTCAAACTCACTAGAGTCGTTTAAATCAGTTCCTACGTTGCAAATTTCCTCATCTCTTGGTGTAACTGTCTTCTAGGAACTTCATGCCCATATAAATGGATCCATAAGCACAGAGACAATCGAGAAGCTCATCAAAAGGAAAGCTGAGCAAGGAAACAATGACTGTTTGGTGTCCCAGTGGCAAACAACAATTCACAAGGGAGAAGAGCGAGACTTAAGCGAGTAAGTTATGTGAAATCTAGTTATGATGTCATTACCTTAAGGATTCAGTGGCTTAAGATAATGGAAGCATTTATCCATTTCCAGGATTTAGATGGGAGTCATCTGGCTAAATAATTTACTTTTCATTCCTTCATTTATCATTTAGACATCATTTTATTCACCCATTCATTCATTCATCTATTTACCTTTCATCCTTTTATCAGTTGTTTGTGTATTTGTTTATCCATCCTGTTGTTTGTTTGCTGTTTCCTTTCTAATTTTTATTCCTGCATGAAAAGTAATCTCACTGGCAATGAGTGTACATTAATCAATAAATATTTTAAAATAGCAATCAACCAGTTGTAGGACCATTTTTGGTTCATGAAATACTCATGTTGTTGATCAATAAATTCATGAAAATTAATTTTTTTTTAATCTACAGTTGTTTGTCAATGTTTGGCATCATTTACCAGCTTGTAGATGACACAGAGGCAGTGTATCTGGTAAGAGTCTGACCTAGGTTGGCATTTTATCTATTAGATACACCACTCCAAAATATACATGTAGCTACATCTGTGTTTGGGTCTAAATGTAGTTTATAACACCAATGATTTCATTATTTATCATGTTCTCACAATTCCTAGGATCAATGAAAGTGTACTAGTTACATCTCTAGATATAGGTTTGCACAATCCTTAAATAAATATTTTCAATATGAATGATGGAACTTACTGATTATGAGATGTTTTGGCAGACTTATTACATGCTCTGCACTTGTTGGTATAAACGAACAGAAAATTGTGATTATTTCAAAACCTAGTCATTTTTTCACTAAATGGTACTGGTTGCTAAAGTATTAAATTTTTCATTTATTGAAGGGTTTTGTTTTTATTTTTTTCAAATCTCTTTCAGGTAACAAAAAGTGTTATTGAAGACTTTGAACAGGATAATACAAAATACCTAGAGCTAAGGAGCACACCCAGGGCCAACCCTGAGACAGGTGCTGTAATAATCAAAGTAATTGCAGATCATAACTTTTAATTTCAACTACAGAATTATATAGACTAAAACATAGATACATGCTGTAAAAGAACTGCACTTTATTTGAAATGAGCGCTCTATCCATTGAGCTAATCATCTCCCACTTAGCTCAATGGATAGAATGCTGGACTGTTGTGCGGGAGGTGGAGGGTTCAAGCACCAGCTGGACCAACACTCAAGATCTTAAAATTATTGAGAAGAATATGCTACCTTCCTATAACATCAAGAAATGGTTAGATATTCTAGTCTTCTCAGATAGGGACGAATGAATGGAGGTCTCGTCTCCTACAGGGTTAGGGGTAGGAGACGTTAATTTCCCATGCACGAGATTACTGTGTGATGGATGTCCTCCCCTGGGGTGGGATGGGTGGGATTTAATGGGTGGACTGCTCGCATGGATTGCAATGTTCCGTTCTAGTCCTACCTTACTGCGGTAATGCAGTGAAAATGGATTAGGAAAAAAAAAGTAGAAAATGTGCATTCCTTCTTCCTTTTGTTCATGTTCAGAACAGAACACAACATCTCTTCATCAACCCTCTCTCGTAGGTAAATACCCTCTGCAATTAATTATGGAAATCGCTACTGAATATAATTGAAAATCTGAGGTCATTTATTCCTTATTTTACCATTGCTTCAGTCTGAAATTCCACAAAATTTATGTGTCATCTTTAACAGGGATGGTTACCAGTAAGTTAAATACTAAATAAATCAAATATTATGTTGATATTTTTCTTCAGGGATGACAAAGCAGTCCTACATAGACGCAGTTTTAAAAGCTATTGATGAAGCTAAAAGTACAGCCCCCAACATAACAGTGAGGTAGTAAAAGTCCTGGGAGGGAGGTACTCCTTGGAATTCTTGGTCAGAATGTGCTGCCTTAAATTATCCAAACGCAGCCTTCATTTCATACCAAAACATGCCACTTCCATACTAGTTTCAGATCTGGCCTCCAAAATCCATACCCATTTGCAGACATTGCTTAACTCTGGTTTCTGTAGCATGACGTGACTAGGAGTATTTCTACTCCCCCCTAGATGGGATGCCAGTCCATCGTAGGGTTACCCCCAGCATTAGATTGCCGGTACCCATTTATACACCTGGGTGAAGAGAGGCACTGTGAGAGTAAAGTGTCTTGCCTAAGAACACAACACAATGTCCCGGCCAGGGCTCTAACCCGGACCAATCGATCTGGAGTCGAGCGCACTAACCATGAGGCCACCGCGCCTCCACAATTTATATCAGTACAGCAGTCAAAAAATAGTAAAATCCAAACTAAATTCATCTCTCTCTTCTCTCTTTCTCTGTCCATCTTGATCATTCATATTAATTTAAAAAAACGGATTAGAATATTTTTTGCTCTTGTGGTTAAGCCCCAATTCCTCAATATACAGCTTTAGATCTGACTGAAGCATCAAGAGGCATAATTTTGCAGATGGACTTCTACAATCTCCAGGGTTAAATTGTGTCATAACTGTGTCACTTTAATATTAATAGAAAAGTATAAATTCCCATCTCAAACCTCAGATGCCTAAATGTTTATTTGTCTTGAATTCAGGTTTATACCTGCCACAAATCGGAAACTTGGCCCAGATGACGCCATGGATACTGTGAAGTTGGCCATAAAGTACAAAGAAAATGCTAAAGGGATTATTGTGGGTTTAGACTTGAGTGGAGATCCAAAAGTAAGTACACAAGGAAAATAATATTGATTGTGGATGGAAATAGTATATCTTTCTGAGGGTTTTTAACCCTTTGACTCCCATTGAGTGACCATGCAAGACAGAATTCCTCTGTACAACATCAATCCAATATCAAACAGGCAAATAAAGAAAAGCATCAATTAGAGGATTAATGGTTGACCAAATTCTCCTAACTAACATTATAAGAATTGTATGGCAAACAGTAAGGAGAATTACTGATGATATTCCTAGCGTACATATATAGGTTAATTGACCACTCCCCATAGGGACTTTTCAGGGCCAACACCCACCCATCCCACTCAGGGGAGGACATCCACCACACAGTAATCTCGTGCTTGGGAAATTAACGTCTCCTACCCCTAACCCTGCAGGCGATGGGGCCTACGGTTTATTCGTCCTTATCCGAGAAGACTAGAATATCTATCCATTTCTTGATTATAGAAAGGTAGCAAATTCTCCTCACTTATTTTAAGACCATGAGTATTGGTCTGGCCGGGGCTCGAACCCTCGACTTCCTGCACAACACAATCCGGCACTCTAACCAATTGAGCTAACCGGGAGGCGGTTAGCTCAATCGATGAGATTTTGAGAGTGAAAGGGTTAATAACTTTGTCCATATTAAGAAGTTACCAATGGTGTTATAGGCAGCTATACTCAGAAAGGGGCAGTAAGGTGAAACCCAAATACTAGAGCTTGTTCACAGGCTAAGCAGACAACGGTAAGGGGTCTAATAGGCAGCAGTAGACCACTGGTAACAGGCTTTTAACTCTTTAACTCTCAGAAGTGTTTAACATGTAACTTCCCCCTATAATATCCCTACATTATTTAGCAAACAGGTAATGAGAATACTCAAACTTATTAGGTAGAAGTTGATGTCCTGGCTTGACACCAAATTCTCCTTGCTAATTTACAAGAAAATGTGTAGCAGCTAGAGGGGGGAATTAAAAATCAGATCTTGTGACTTAAAAGGTTAATGAAACCCCTCACACTGTAAGTTATTTTGGAAGCAACAACAAGGCAGCTAACATTATGTTAGTTGTCTTTAAAATCAGATGAGTCACTTAATCAGGAAATCTTTGTGGTTTCATAAATATTTTTGTAATCTGTGTTTACCACAAGATCATAAATCTAATGATCTCTTTAGGTGTCAACAGGTGCAACACTGAAGAATATTTTACAGAGTGTTGTACATCTTTGAAGTAAAGCTTTAGTTTATGATAAATGAGTATATGTGATATGTTCATGTATTGTTTCAATTTCTCATGTGGGATATCTTATTTCCAGGTACATGATTCAATTAATTTTGTACCTGCCCTGAAACTCGCTAGAGAAAATGGCTTGAAACTTGCCTTGCACATTGCAGAGGTAATTTTGAATGAGTCATCATTTGAATATGTAATGACATGTTATTGTTTGTCTTTTAATTAAGTCATCGGCAATGTGGAATGCAATGTTTATTTTGCTTGGTCACAAAAACTCATGTTTTTTTTTCAACGACTCAAATTCAAAACTAACACAAATATGATGGCTTGTTCTCTCACATATTTTCTGCACTTCAGGCTGCCTGCTTGTTTTGACCTCAAACAGAAAAACAAACATGCATGACTTTCTTTTAATATTTTGAATTTGAAGGGTCACTTAGAAGCTTATATTTTTGAGAAATATAAATGAGCATATTAAACATAGTGTTTAACAATGCGATACTGGCAGAAGACAGATCATTTGGCCATATATACAAATTGCAATAAGGCAACCAAGGACAAATCCAGGAAATTGCATGGTGGAGGGCTTGAACCCTGGGACCACCAGATGACAAGAATATAGGGCCCTAGCCACTCGGCCACTGGGACACAATCACTCTAGGTATTTGTTAATGATGACTTTCAGGTTTCAGAAAACTCAAAAAAAAATAAACCCCTTTGCTTGTTCTCCAAACAAACAACTGTGCAAAGTGGACAGTGATCTCACCAATAATGTAATTATTAGGTTCCTGACCTAGAAGAATCAAGAGTGTTGCTAAATGTAATCCCAGATAGAATAGGCCATGGAACCTGTATTCATCCAGAAAATGGTGGATCAGAAGATCTTGTGAGCGTAGTAGAAGAACACTCTATTCCTATTGGTGAGTCTGGAACTTGATCAATGTTGATCAACCAATGAATGCCATCTTGTATCAGGAGGGTATAGCTGTCACATTCGCCCCATACCAGATAGGGTGCATTACAAAAATATGTTTCATTAATGAAAAGTAAATTGAGATTTCTTTATTTCTTTGACAAAAGATCAAAACATTCTGGTGGGTAAACCCAGGAGAAAACTTGGTCTAGGTTATCATGGCTGCTAAGAGAGTAATGGTCTTCAAGAAAATTATGATGCACAGGAGGAGCCACCTGTTGCTGTTGGTTTTGGATGTAGCATTTATAATAATTATGCCAAATGTTCTAAGCATATCCCTGGATTCCTAAAGACATTTAACCTTTTACACCCTAACATCAGTATGCATATTCTCCATATTGTTCTCTTTACATTTCCTTAGGTGCTGACAAGGAGAATTTGTTTAACAATCAAGAACTTCTTTACATGATGATCATTTCCTTTATTCTCATGACCTTATTGTGTGTTTCAGGGGTGATATTGTAAGGAGAAATTAGATGCTGGTCACTCGTACGCTGATCATTTCCTTTATTCTCATGACCTTAATGTGTGATTCAGGGGTGATATTGTAAGGAGAAATTAGATGCTGGTCACTCTTACGCTGATCATTTCATCTATTCTCATGACCTTAATGTGTGTTTCAGGGGTGATTTTGTAAGGAGAAGTTAGATGCTAGTCACTCTAAGGCTGGTTTAAGTGTTTTAACCCTTTAAGACCTGACTTAAAAGTTAGGTCTTGGGTCCTCTGTGCTTACTAAGGAGAAAATATTCTTTCTATGCATCTACACATGAATGCATACATTTCAGTTTTTATAGGTGAGTCACGGTATGATCCATTGAAACTACCAAGGGGAAACATAATTCCATATGTGCAGAACCTTGACAGAAAACTCATGTTGCTTCATTTGATTCTCAACAGAACTTTGTCTTACATCCAATGTTAAGACCAAGACTGTTCCATCATATTCTGAACATCACATGGGCTACTGGTACAGCAAACAACATCCTTGTATTGTTTGTGTAAGTAGCAATAATCATTATTGTCACTTGTCCGTTTTACACATTTCTAGACAAATCAGCTTATTAACTTGCTGTTCTAAGACAACAGTTGATAATGAACTTGTTTTAAAGGCCATGTAGCCCACTGTACCCTTCTCCCCCTTTTGCATTGTCAGTTAGAATCCTGGAAACATTTAGAAAAGATGTAAGTCAGTTTTAACATTGCTTGTGGGGAGAGGTACCAATTAAACATCCTCTTAAAGATAATTTTTAACCAGACATAAAACAAATTTTAACTAAGAAGTTTTTTTTGCCTAATAGTAGGATAAGGGTGCCCCACAAACTGTACTCAGCCAGGATTTTAGATAAGCTTGGTTCATTTTTGAAAAAATAAAACTGGAAGTATTCAGCATCACTCTGTCTCTCCATCATGTTGCCAGACAATCGCAACCTTCATTTAAAAAATAAACACACTTATTTTTAATATAGATGGGAGAAATCATAGAAATGTTTAATCTCTCTTTACTCTCCAATCTTTATGACACTGAATTGAAAACTGCATAGGAGGGATCTAGATGACTTATTTTCTTTCTGTTTCATTCCTTTACATACTGTTTTATATATATATATATATATTTTTTTTTATGACAGACTGATGATAAGGGTGTGTTTTCTACAACATTATCAGAAGAATACTCTGTGATGGCCAGGACATTCAACCTCACAGAAGAACAAGTGTGGAACTTGACATTTAAAAGTATAGATTATATATTTGGAGGAGAGAAATTAAAACATGACCTTAAAGAGTTATGGAAAACCGAGAAAGAAAAGATTATTTCTTCAGTTCATTAACAATTAAATTTGAACACAATGAAGCCTATGGATCACCACTTGTAATTGGGTATTATTTTTATCAATAAAAACACCCTAACATACCTCATCTCTTTCCTGAGACAATAATACAAGCCATTTGAATCCCTCATCTTAAAATCAAGTGACTAAGACCAAGACGTAAAGTGACCGATCTGATAGGAAACCGGTCGAAAGAGAATGGGAATAATTTCCGTATTGACCCCATATCCGAAAACAACACATTAGTCCCCAAGGTAATCTATTGTTTTCGCCATTGTTTTATTTATCCACAAGCTGTATACATAGTGAAGTAGAGAACTGTGTGAAAATCTTGCCAAATACTATTCTTTTTCATCTGTAACAAGCTTCATGGCCAGACATTTTTCTCGAACTTTAAGCTCAGCTTGCGCCTTTTGCGTGACCAAAAAACATTGCATTACGTCATGTAACCATAGTGAAGTATCCTGTTACGCTGACCACCTTATACCGCATACGCGCGTGCCCTTGTTGCTACACAAAATGGCGTATGCAGAAATATACATACATACAATAACATACATACATCCTTTATTTGGTAAAGCAGGTTGAGTAGATGGTAGCATTTTCTGATGTGGACCTGTCCAGTACTAAACAAAACACTATGCCAAAACCAGATCCATCGGCCGATGCTCTCCATAAACCACTCAGCAGTCTAAGTCTAGAGGTGAAAGACTCTTCTGGTGAAGGTAAATCTACAATTCAGAGAGATGAGAGCCCAGTTTCCGGGAATCGTTACTCAAGATATGCTGCAAAGTCTCCTTTAACTAAGAAAAAAACTACGGGTATGCCGAAATCGTCTCAACTAAATCCAAGAGGGGGACAATTATCGCAGCGGCAAGTCACTGGTCAGCAGCCTAAACAACAAAAAGCAGTGGTTCCGAAATCGAAGGGTATGCTAGCACCCAAGGGTTACACCATGCGTCCAATTATCCCTGCTTCAAAAGCAGAGTTGCTGCCAGTGGCTCGAGCTATGCACGGCGACGATTTTGCCCCAAGAGTCAAGAAGCTGTTTGATCCCGAACGGCAGGCGGCTGTTGATGCAATTCAGAGTGGGGTTTACATTGGATGGAGGTGTCACGGTTTTCAGCACGATTGTATTCGCGTCTCCAAAAGGTCGAAGTGTTTTTGTGGCCATCTCCTGAGTGACCACGCAAGTTACACCGGGAAGAGTGTCATGGTTCCTTGTCGTGCGACGCGCTGCGAGTGCAAAGCTTTTGCCTTTATCCTGTCCCGCCCTGAAGAGGCAGGTGAATTTTGGCTTCAACGTCGCCCAGGTTACGACCCAAGTACTTGGCGAGCTAAATGTAAGTGTAAACATACCCACGAAGAACATCAACCCACCGGACTGCGAAGATGCCGAGTCAAGGGCTGTGGATGTTCTAAATTTTTCTCCAATTTTCTTTGTTGTGCGTGCGATAGGCATTGGGAAGAGCATGAGACCTCGTTTGAAACGACCTCCATGAGAAAAGAAACGGGTTTGCCTTACGGTGAGGCGTACCTTCCCTTTCATGAATTTCCAGAATTGCGTGACGTGGTGTTGACCGGAAGAGAGGACGACGATAGTCACTTTCAAGCCCTGACTTCCGGTCCAAACGCAATACCAGAGAGTACACCAACAGATTTGGCATTGAGACTTAGAGGCATGAAGCCACACGAGTCGCCGTTTAAATGGTAACTTAATAGAATGTACAAGAGGGTTGATCTCACAGAACACGAACGCCACATCAGCATTCAAACGTAACTCCTACGATAGCATCTTCGAACCCCATGAGTGACTAGCATTTAACGCCTCCTGATAATTTCACCGCTGATTCAAACTTAACGTCACGAGAATAAAATAAGTGACCACAAACTGAAGAGGCTCTTGATTGTTAAACAAAATAGGGAAAGAGTAGAAATGGTACAACGTAGGGCAGCACGTTATGTCCTTAACAATTGATAGGTCTGCTAGTGTCACCGAAATGTTGAAACAACTTGACTGGGATACTTTAGAACTACGTAGGAAGAAAGCGAGGCTCACAATGCAGTATAAGATGTACCATAACTTAGTTGCGATTGACCAACAGAAATATCTCAAACCAGCCGGCCGATCCAGCATACATACGCACAGGCTCTCATATATCTGCATCTACATCTCAAAGTCTATCAAAGGAAGGCCCATCACCATCAGACGTATAAAGTCCCGACATTTGTAACAAACTATCACCGAACTCTTTTTTCCCCACTACCATTAGGGGCTGGAACAGCTTACCCCTGGGCGTTGCTGAGGCTCAATCTATAAACTCTTTCCGAGCCCAACTGGACATGATATGTTAATTGCTATTTAAATTTTTAATATCTTTATTAATTGCTATTTAATTTTTTCCTCGATTCTTATTCTTGGTGTTATTATAGTAGTATTATTATATAGTATTTCTCCTTGGTATTTATCCTTAGTGTTATAAGGCCGCTGACCTCTTGCTGAGAATCATCGCATAGATTGAGAGCAAGTATTAGGAAAATAAATAAAATAAGATTCTCTTTATAAGCACCACAGGAAATGTATAGAAGACAGTATGGAGAATATACATACTGATCTCCCTGGCCGGTTAAATTAGAGTTTTTCTCGCTATTTATATCTGACCCTGTAACAAGGTAAGGTTCGGATAAGGGGGGATCGAGACAATACAGGATGTACCCGTGTTAACCCAAACTCCTTCATACCGTCGGCAGGGTCCGATGTCTTAACAAGTGCAACTTAAGGGCGTGCCTTAAGGAGTAGTGTACGTTGCCTCTCTGGTTTAAAATCTCAAAAACAGTCGTAGTCTCACTAAATATTAAAAAGACACGTTCATTTAGGATGCCCTCTTAAAAATTCCTCATACATTGTTCCTACTAGCAGTCTTCTTTGATAGGACAACGCTGCAAGAGACTAACAGACAACTGTTTAAATTAACTCTTTTTAATTCTCTGATTCACTTTACGAAATCTTTCTTTTCTCTATTATTTACAAAACACAAAATACATTATTTCCCTATTTTTATGTAACTATTTTTCACAAACCTGTCAGTTTTTCAAGTTCTCTCACATAATAAGTGTCTCCAACTGTCTCAGCTAAATCAATTTGAAAAAATGTTAATTTTCTTAAATAGTAGCAATTCAATTGATGAACACTGTGAAAATAGGACACTTCTGTGAAAAAATGGACACTCTTCAACAATACCCTGGTTATGAAAATGTCTCACATCTTATGATACATGTTCCTCGTGAAACTGTTCGAAGTTCACCCAAGACTGCACGTTTGTTAAGGCTATGCAAATGTTGGTATAAATACAGAAAATTTTTAACACTTACTCTCGCTCAAGACTAGTTGGTTTTACCTTTGTGAACAATTAGACCCCTTTGTTATCAAACCACGTGTCTTAATAAATTCCGTGACCACGGGTCGACCATTAGAGAAGAGTTTCGAACATAAGAAAAGTCCTCTGATTCCGAAGATATAAATAACGAGGCTACGAAATTTTCAAATTACAAAAGAAATAAGTGATTCTTAAGAAAAATTTACGCTACTTTTGTGAATTGTACATTCGCAATTAACTTACTAATAGGAGAAACCATTGCTTTCCGTACGCCTCTTCTTGTGGTTTTAACAGGAAAAATATAATTTAAGATCAGTTAGTTCTTTCCGGGGTCTTTATTTAGATGGTCTTGGTTCCTTTTTTATCTGACTGATTCGACCTTTCCTGTCATGACTGGAACTACGAAGGGCTCGCAAAATTAGAATTTCCTTGGCTCCACAGTTCTGAGTACTAAACAGCCTTAACTTTCTCCTTCAAACTGTTCAAAGGTAAATTCCTCATTTGTTGTAGTTGCCGTTTGTTCTTCGCCGTCTGCAACAACGGTCGTCGTTTGGCTTGTGACGATCTGTGTGACTACACCCTCCGATGAGACTTCGGCCGACGGGGAAGCTTGTTCGTAGGCTGAAACAGGTGTTAATTCAATCAATTTCCCTTCGGAACTTCCTTCTATAGGTCTTTCCTCTGAAACAACTTCGACAATTTCAGGGGGCTTTTCTTTTTCCGTATCTTCAAGCTCGACTATCTTTTCCTCCTTGGACACGGATTCATCCAGTTTTATCTGTTTCTGTTTTTCTTTTGCCTCGTCTACTTTCTTCTTTGGCGGAGATTTTGTGGACGGTTTCGCACCTGCTGTACTGGTTTTCACACCCGGTTTTGATTTCAAGTTGGCCGTCGTGGGCTTGGCAGCAGTTTTAGTTGTCAAGGAAGGTTTTGTAGGTCTTGTGGTTGTAGTGGACGATTTGACTGGGCCGTTCTTAACTCCTGTCACAGTTTTTGTGGTACTAGTCTTCAGAGGAGCAGTGCCAGTCTTAGTAGTGGTTGTTGTCTTTTTTACAGTAGTTGTAGTCGTAGTGGTCGACTTTGGTTTTGCACTCTGTGGTCGTAAGTTAGGTGTCTTGGTTGCACCGTCTGTTTTGTCGCTAGGTTTTGCACTCTGAGGTCGGCTTGGCTTTGTTGCTGTGGGTTTCGTTGCAGGCGAACTCGTTTTAACCTGTGTTAGTTTGGTGGATGCTGGCCTACCAGCAGTAGTTTTTGGTGCACTTTTCGGTGTCCCAGAGTCAGTGGAATCTACCCCAGGGGCCTTACGGGCGGGTGGTTTCGTGGTGGAAGCTGGAACTTTGTGAGGCGATGCACTTGCAGGACGAGTGGTACCAGTAACACTGGACTTTGTCGGAGGACGAGCTGTCGCTGCACTTTTCGGTCTCTCTGGTTTCTTTATTTCATCTGTCTTAGTTGCTGCCGCTTTACCAATGGGTTTCTTTGTGCTTGGGGTGGTGGTGGTTGTCGACTTCGTCGCCGGCGCCTTAGTAGCAGCAGAAGGCTTGGATGCTGGTGCTTTAGTAACTGGAGCTTTGACATCTTTTCTAGATGTTCCACTTGAAGGCTTTGTGGCTCCGGGTTGTTTTTTCGCTGCAGCTAACCCTGTTGATGGGGCTGCTTTAGAAGGAGACTTGGCCGATTTTGCGCCAACTGATTGGGACTTAGTTTTCGTAATCTTGTCTGTCTTCTTGTCTGTTGGGAAAGCATGGGTCTCTGCAGGCTTGGCTGTTTTCTCAACAGGTTTAACCTCCTTCTCTGAGGGTTTTGTTTCTTCCAATGGAGTTTGGGTTTCTTCCTCTGAAGGTTTGGTTTCTTCCAATGGAGGTTTGGTTTCTTCCTCTGAAGGTTTGGTTTCTTCCAATGGAGGTTTGGTTTCTTCCTCTGAAGGTTTGGTTTCTTCCGATGGAGGTTTAGTTTCTTCCTCTGAAGGTTTGGTTTCTTCCAATGGAGGCTGGGTTTCTTCCTCTGAAGGTTTGGTTTTTTCCAATGGAGGCTGGGTTTCTTCCTCTGAAGGTTTGGTTTCTTCCAGTGGAGGTTTGGTTTCTTCCTCTGAAGGTTTGGTTTCTGGCTCACGAGGCCTGGTCTCCACCGTCGCAGGCTTTACCTCTTTGTCCAAAGAGTTGACTTCTTCCTCTGTAGATTTGGCTTCTTCCTTTACAGGTGTTACTTCTTCGTTAGTGAGCTTAAGAGCATAGATATCTACAGGCTTGGCTTCTTTTTCAACAGGTTTGACTTCTTCCTCTACGGACCGCACGTCTTCCGCTGCAGCCTTACCTTCTACCTCTGTATTCTTTATTTCTACCTCCGCAAGCCTAGCCTCTACCTCTAAAGGCTTTACTTCCTCTAAAGACTTCATTTCCTCCTCTGTGGACTTGGCTTCTTCCCCTACGGGCGGTACTCCTTCGTCGGTAAGCATAAAAGCATAGACCTCTGCAGGCTTGGCTTCTTTCTGAACCGGTTTGACTTCTTCCTCTGAAGTTTGGCCTTCTTCCTCTGCAATCTGCATTTGTACCTCTGAGGGCATGGCATCTGTCTCAGGTGGCTTCACTCCTTCCTCTGTAAACTTGGATTCTTCTTCTACAGGCATGACGTCTTCGTTCGCGGGGGTAGATTTTTCCTTTACGGACTGAACGTCTTCCAAAGCAACCTTAGCTTCTGCCTCTACAGAATCCATTTCTGCCCTTACAGACTTGGCTTCTTCCATTACAGGCTTGGCTTGTAGTTCTGCAGGTTTAGCTGCTTCTTCTAAAATCCTTACTTTGTTCTCGGAAGTTGAGGTTTCCTCCATACTTTCATCCCCCTTAATATAAGAAACCTCGGCTACTTCCTGACTCTGCTCCTCAGAAGTGACCTCGTCTGACACAGGCGTAGTACTCTCTCCTTCCGATTTGACCGCAGATTCCTCGCTAGGGACTGGCTCTTCCAATTTAGTGGCTTCTTCCTGGTGGGGAGATTCCACAACGGGATCTATTCCAATAGCAGGAATGTCTTGGACGTCCTTTCCATCGAACTGTTCATCAGATGTGACTTTTTCAAAAGGATTCGTAGCCTCTACTTCTGAAATCTGGTGATCCGTTGGTGAGCGCTCCATGAAATCTTCTTTCTCTGCTTCCACTGATTTCGTGTCAACTAATGGATCTCCTAGCTCAAATGAAGGTGAAGACTCTTCTGTAGGTTCTTGCAGCTCCGGCGTGACTTGATCTACAGGTTGGGAGTCCGCTAACAAATCACCCAGGTCAATCCGTGGTGTTAATTCCAACGCTTCCGTTACGATTAACTCATCGTGCATTTCTGCTGTTTCATGTACAATCCCAGGAATACTTTCTAATTCAAGGTGGCCATTGCCAACCACAGCGCCTTCTTCAACATCGTCTGCATCATTTGGCTTCTCTTCAGTAACTTCCGAAGGTTCATTTTCCGTCGAAATTAGTTGGTCCTGGTCACCTGTCGGTGTGAAAGGATCAAACGACGAAACATCAACTGCAGTCTCCCCCTGATCACCAGGGTGAAATTTTTCGCTCCCGTTTAGTGGACCACCTAGCAAATTGTCAGTCCAATGAGAATCCTTTGCGTGATCCGTGGAAGGTAAATCTCCCCGAGATTCAGAGCCGTCGGTCTCGTCCACGGAAATTAGTTCGTTGCTCTGCCGAGTTTCATTCCCGAATAAGTCCTCGCTGGGCGCGGTTGTTTTGCCCGAAAAAGATTCACCACCGGACTCCGTTTGTTTTAGACCGGCATCATTATTATTACCACTTGCAATTTGCTGTTGATCTTCGTCCATCCTATCGAAAGAAAGAGTGGTTGCTATGTCCGCCATTGTTGAAGTGTCGCTCAAACGCCTCAATATCTTCCTGCCTTTCAAAGAAAGATCGGGGGATGAAGTTCGCCTGCTGGATCCAAAGATTACCTTGTCAAAACGACTTTTCAGCTGATGAAAAGTCTTGCTTGTGAAACTAACAGGCCTTGAAGCTAAGTTCTGCGAGACGGATGATTCAATCTTTCGAATGGCGTCTGTGATGTCCTTCTTGTCACTCTCGACAATAGACAACTTTTTCGACTTCTCTCTTAGATTCGGCGTCGATTGAGATGCCAAAGGATGGCTCAAGCTTCCTTGCGAGGAATACACTGGCGAGTCTGTAGACGGAAAAAATTAAATATTAATAAGCACAGACAAAAAGGCTTTTTATCTCAAATATGTACATTTTTCAAACATGGCATAAGACAATGCTGGAATAAGCTTGCGGCTCGTTTGAGGGGTGTAGTATGACAGTCACCTACCTCTATTGATAACTCCAATTTGTTCTCTTCTCTTAACTTTATCGAACAAACTATTCCTGCCTCCGGTTCCTGTCGATATGGAATTTCGTGGACTGGTAGGAGCTTGTGAACTCGGTGTGGCACTAGAGCTCTCAAGAGCTGTAAAACACAAACGGCAGTTTTAAAATGTATATTCGCAACAATCAGTTACAAATGAGCTAAGGAGGGATGCTATTCACAGCTGTCTTTCAAACAAACGAAACCGCCGACAAATTTCCACTCTCCCCCAGATTGAGTCAAAAAAAGCCACATGGCGTATCCCTTTTGGCATGCGTTTCTATTCATTATCACAAAAGAGAAGTCGCGACTATAAACAAAATATCACACAGTGAGAATTAAGCTACAGTTGCCTAAAACACGCAATCATATTTAAATTAACGGTGGTTTGCCTTAAAAGCCTCCGGCTCCTGGTATGAATCACGCAAAGGTACTTATGTGGGAGTTATCAGAATGGTGTAAAACAGATATCTTACTAACATTGCCAAAAGACAAAACACGGCAAAATGTACAAAGTGAAGGTGAGGAAAGGTTCATTTATCAAAATGCATGAAAACCATACGGTTTTTCATTAAAATTCTGTGAAAAAAATATATTAGCACGATTACCACAGACAAAGTAGAGTCACCCGTAATATCTAAGTGACATACTACTTTTTTTTACCAAAGCTACCGACCAAAATCCAGCCAAGGCCATAAGTGCAAAACCTTGAACCTTGTTTGATACATATAACGGAGACGGTTCCGTTATACAGTTGACCTACATTTTGTTCACCAAAATTAACCTTAACTTAAAAATTTAAATTCAAGACGCCTTCAATATTCATTAATTACCACCTTCATTAATTCTAATCGCGGTTTTGAATTTCTAAATAGTTCTTCTACAAACGCATTCAAATGTATTTCTAAGCTGTCAGTCACCCAAACACTGCGACGAAGAACAACAGACAATGAGGCGTTGAATTCTGCTCTGTACAATTAATAATAAATAATTAGGCAGACAGTTTTTAACAAATACACACAAATTAAATACAAATCAGCTCTGTGCAGGACGCAATACAATCCAGTAATCTTCCACAAACAAGAGAAACAAAACAAATTTGTAGATGAAATTAAGAATGTCAAATTGAGACAATTTACAAAAGTGACAACCTCTTACCCGACTCACTTACACAAGAAACGAAAAAGAACTAGAAGTGATAATATTAACACACATGAAATTAGCAAAAATGCAAATTGTTCACGATCTGAAGATATCCCGAGATTTTACAGTTGGGCAAAACTCAAACATAATCCAGGTCTTGTTGAACTCACTACCTCAAAAATTACTTAAATGCTAACCATGACAGAGAAATTTTAATAGCTTTTACCCCTTCCCCTTTAGACAATTTTAAAACAAAATGATTTTAAGGGCTAGTATACAAATAATTTCAAGAAACTGAAGAGAATGTTAAGTTAAATGAATGTAACTTTTACACAATTTTTCCTAGGCATCTATCTCAATAAACCAACCAACCAACCAACCATTCAAAAGGTGAAGTCAGCTTATGGCCAAAAGGCCTACACTGCAACAGTTTACCCTGGTCTCTATTACATGAAATGACTTGGATTATTACCAGTCCACTCTATACAGTTCAAATCAATTGCAGGGTTACCCAACCCCCGACCCCTACTCCCAAACCCCATTTCATCAAGGTTCCCCGATAGTTTGTTGGTAGAGTCAAACCTTGATTACCTGTATTTTTTGATTATCTGGACTTGCCTCTCTCGTCCCATTACCTACAAACATTTGTATTTTTCTTTTCAACTATCCAAACTCTTGATTATCAAGACTTTTAAGGCCGGTCTCCGAGGTTCTACTGTACCTATTGCAAACTCCTGTGTGAAGAAAGGCAATGTGACAGTTAAGTGCCTCACCTAATGATGGTAATCACCTCAGAATGACTCAGCCAGGTGTTTAGACCAATGTTTTAGCACACTAACTACCGAGTTATTCCATCTCCCATGGACACCAGAGAGTTGTCGAGTGTAGGGCGCTCATAACCAAAATAAGACTAAGTTATAAATAGGTGGCCCAATGATAAAGGGAGCTTATCAGCAATGGGAGCTCTCAAACTAAAAAATCATCTTGAGGATTCACTCCGCCTGATTTCTTCATAGTTGTCCAATATCATTACATACTTGAACAATTTAAACTGTAGCAAAAAAAAAACAAGGGTGACTTTTGTGTGGCACTTGAAAGAAAATCATTGGGAGTAATATTATATTCTGTAACTATTTTTTAAGCAAAACAATATAAAACAGTATTGTTTTTCTTTTCATTTAACCCTTTTTCAGTGCATAATTCAGTCCTGCTACCCATCAAGGGATATGTTAATTAATAGTATAGTATTCAGTGGCTGGTAAGGAAAAGAGAAAGAAATAAAAAAAATCATCTAAGGAGTCTAGAACAACCAAAACTCTGGCAGTATGGGTCTTTTGGCCCACAAACTGCATTCACCTCTAGAATAGTTAGTTGATTTATGGAGATAGTTACTCAAAAAATTGTGCTAACACCACATACATTTTAAATTTCACATTCTTTTCACTTTCTGGAAATATTTTCAATATCAATCCTAAAATAACCCAAATCAGAGAATATACCAATTTTAGGAATATCATTCAATCTACCCACAGAGAATTTAATTACTGGCAGTGCAAAGAATATCACTGGAATAAATCTTAAATGGCCTAAGGCAAATCAGTTTCCTTTTCTCTACAGTGACCAAGGACGTATCCACAAGACCTCTTTTGAAATATTATCTGTAAAAAGGGTGTGGCCATTTACACAGTTTCGAAAGCAGTAAATACTGCCTGTTATTGACCAACCCCACAGTCTGGAGATAATTTTAATTGGTAACTTTGAGTCCAAACGATCAATAAGTTCGATATTTTGTTTGAAAACCATAAACGCATGAACTTTAAGTAAATTCTTTAAATCTGTACTTTTTGCAGCGCACTGATGTCAAATCGCTGTGACAAGAAGGTAATTTGTGTACTTTCTTACAAATTGATTGTACCACTGTTATCAGCAAAATGCTATCGGATATGGAAAAATGCTGTCACGCAAATTGATCTCATTCCGAACTTGGTACAATTCATGCGTATGGCAGTTCAGAGATCTAATTACTTTCGTTTACTTCGCTAAAAGTAATACTGTACAAATTGGATTGTTTCTCATGTAAGAGGGCATTGTAAGTAAGCATTCCAACCAAGTGACAATATACTTCGAACTTCATATTGATGACGACGCAATTTTTTTCCGCTCAAAGGTTCCTTGTCTCTTGAGCATTCTTGAAAAAGCGAAATGTATTTAGGAATGAACATGCCAAGAAATTGTTTTGAACCCAGCCGGTAGCTTGGTTAGGGCTGCTAGCGACATTCCAAAACCCACATGGCCAGCAGAAAAAAAAGAAGAAATTATTCTTAATAACAGACATCAGCATTCACAACGGTGATCAAGTGTTCGAAACTCAAAGGTCTGGGTGATGATTAGTACGGTCCAAAGATTGAGCGAGAATTCGAGCGGTCATTTTATAAGTTTCATGCCTTGCATTTTCAGGTTTAAGCATGGCAGTCTGGTCTGTCAGCGAGAACTGTCGAATTCCCATAAATACGCGAATTTAGACGCAACAGATTTCAAAACACGCAACTAACCAGTTTTCTCTTTTGAACATGCACAAGTAGCTTATTCCAAAGAACTTAAAAGATGACTCGATAGGAGCCTCGATCAAACAGCCGATATATTCTGATCGCGGATAATTAATGCACGCGTATGGCGTTGGTATTGTACCGTTCTGAGATGCTGATTTAAAGTACTCGGTAACAAAGTACAGCAAAGCTTCAAGTTTGTGTATCATTTTTCTTAATTTTAAAATCGACCCTCTTCTGGTGTCTGTGCGTCCCACCGCCATAATAAATCTTGACGATTTGACTAGATTCTTCTTTCACAAACACGACACTTATCATTATGGTACAGACAAAACCAAGATCACAAAACATCTGATGAGACGAGACAGAATGCATGAACAAAAACATCAAGATCTTGACGACAGCAAATTTACCTTCAAATAAGATATATCCAGTAAACGCTTGCTAGGAAGGACGCGACAAAAAAAAATTGAAGGGGAGAGTCGTCTGCCTGCTAACCTGACGCTTGCCGTGACACTCTTGCCAATGAATAACAAATTTACGATCGATCGGGAGTAGTCGAGGCGATTTTTGGGCGAGTCAGACATAAAAAAAAATTGACAACTCGAGGGTGTGTGCGGGATATCAGCCAATCAGAACACGAGAATGACAAAAGCTGTCAGGGTATAATGTTTATTTCAAGCGAACCAATTCACTGAGTCAGCTGGTATGCAAATCACAATATTTGCATCGGAAGGTCTCTCGCTTTATGCAGCAAGAGTGACAGGATCTGGATATCTCTCGTGTAGCTACTTCGCTTGATAATGTCGCACGAAGTCTTTTGATATTTTCAACAAAAAAAAAAGTACATCTAAGAGAAAGAATCAAGGAGGAACTCGATGATGTTGAACTCTCGGAAAGCCTAACAGGTTGGTTACCTACCTTAACTCGCCCTATAATTTTGTCTAGAAAAGTGTCAAAGTATTCGATCTGCTATGAAATTCCGTTTTTTTCCCTTAAATTCGTATTTAAACTTCACAATCGACCCTAGCAACTAACCCAATATTTGAAGTCAACTTCAATATTAAGGTAACAATGGAAGTCAGCCATGCAAGACCTTTTTACCCGTACTGTACAATCTAGTGTCATTAGAATAATTTTGAACTTGAAGGGAATGGCAGTGAAAGCGACATTTCAGGAAAAATTCGGAGAGTGATTAGAAAATAGCTACAATCAGGACGATCGATATTCTTCATTCATTTCTGTTGAATTATATTAACTGACACAGAATCTTCTAGAAACTCGCAATAGTGACCTAGAACTAAAAATATAACCTTACACTAATTTATTTTTTAAGCATTAAACTTTGGCTTATATTTATGTCTCGGTGCTGTTAATGATGTGCCAAGGCTTTTAGTAGGAACCATCCCATTACCACAGCATATTACCATGTCTCTTTTTTTCAATCCATAACCGAGTTGATTTTTTTGGTTTAAATAATATAAGGAATTCGATAAATTTTGATTTATTTTGTTCATGATTTCAATGTTTATTCGGTGTTTGTTCCATAATTAGCGGGTCGAGAGTCACTTAGACTTGAGACTTTCTTTACCTGAGTATAACGTCATCATTTCAAATTTTTGATAAAAATTTCATGATATTTTTTATTCAATGTTAGACCTCCACTACCCATAAGCTCTATGACAACCATGTGATCATATTCGTTCATTCAATCAAGATGTAATCTGCCATGTTGAAATTCAAAATGTTCCTTTAACGCTGTGATCAGCTCTTGTACAAATCAATATTTTTCGAATGTAAAATCAGTCAACAGATTTTAAACCTCAAGAATGCTCTCTTCATTTAAGAAAGCTTTACAGTCACATTGCCTATTTGGGCATATGCTCATGTTTTTCAGGAACTCTATCAAATTAAGGGCAGTAGAGCAGCAATCACAAAATAAGGGGCATCAAATAAAGAAAATGTTATTTTCTCCTTTCCAATCTTCTCTTGGCTTTGCCATCCAACATGATAACAAAACAGTGCATCAGTTATGTAGGCTTCGTGGTGTGAAAGATCACTCAATATATTTCAAAATTATTCAGTTTTCAATCAGTTACAATTCAAGTCAGCTGTAAATTTATTTTCAACCATCCCCACCTTTTTGACTGGGAAACTCAGTTTCATGTATTTTGTAAAATAGCCATCAACATATAAATTACTAAAGCTTAAAAAATTGTTATGAAAACATTTAAATATTGAAATGTGTTGGCTTTGAAATCACGAAATGGAAAGTACACAAAAATAATATAACTATTAGGTTAGTTGTTATTATCATTTTCTCAATCTGCTTCCTTACCTTGTTTGGAGGGTTTGGAGGGTACATGAGTCATCAGGTAATGTTCAAGAGTATCCCATCCTCCACCAATGCGTACCAACATGTGATCATTCAACATCTACAGTTACATTGATGATGAAAAGGTTTTTTTTTTTAAGGAAATATGAGAAATGAGGAATAACCTCAACACCAAGACTGACTGACTTGGTGGGTTGAGGGGTATAAATAAATAAATAAATAAATAAATAAATAAATAAATAAAAAAGCATGAAAGGAGAAAACAACACTTTTCCATCTCATGCCTCCTCCCACATCTGTTCTCTCCTCCCTCACCCCCACCAACCCCCACCCCACCCCTCCTCACTACACAGGCCCTAACTCATCATACAAGCAGTAATTATTACTTTCAAAGAAAGGACAACCCTACTCTCTCCATCAGTGCCTTTAACATGAGAAGAAAGTACATTTTTCTTAAGAGATATTTATTACACAAAGAAAATTCATAATTATGAGCCAAGAATCAGCTCTCCCAATATTCAACTGATCTCAATTCCCCCTCTTAATGGAAATTAACCCATATGCAAGGCCAGACCAAAAATTAGTATGAAGATTTTCAGTCATAACAATGCTGATTTTCCGCTTTTTTAATCAATAACTTGAAAAACCTAATTTACACCTCCTACCTCTTGGACATATACCCCTCTAGATCCATTTATTTTGTTTATCACACAGTGACTAAGGAAGCTCCACACTACCCTTTCACACTCTAACATCAGATCAGTATGCATATTCTCCATACTGTTCTCTATACATTTCTTAAAAGGCTGACAAGGAGAATTTGTTTAAAAATCAAGAGTTTCTTTAGCTAGTGACCATTTCTTTTAACATTCCTGTGACTTCAATGTGTGATTTTTGAGGTGATATTGTAAGGAGAAATTAGATGCTAGTTTAAGGGTCAAAACTCCTAGTTGCTCATTGTTAAACTAAGCTGCACTTACTCGAACAAACATGATTCTGCCAAGAATGATGTATTTTCCTTCTTTCAGTCGGTGAACAACTTTTATGTTGTAATCTTGAGCAAGCTTGCACACCTATGTTATTGTGTAGAAAATAGAGCATCCATAAATTAAGAAATATATGTTACACATAAATATTATGAGAAATTTTGAAAAGTCCAACTTTTTCGTAATTCAGAAATCAATTCTCCCTCATTACCCCAGTAGCAGAAATGTACATGCAACGGTATATAGTATAACGTAGACAAAAGAATATTTGAGTTTGATATCATTTCACCCATGCAAGGAGTCTTCTATGCACTGATTTCTCAAAGAAAAAATACATAGATTTATGGGTCTACAGGTACACCTGCCTGTTTCACATTTCTATTTGTGGTATATTAAACTTAAGCTGTGGATTAACTTTTGATCCCCACTCCTGAAACGCTAGAAAATACCGGTGATTAGTCTGTCCATGAAACAAGAATCATTATATTCAGCTCATTAAATTTCATAATCAATTAATTCTTTTACGGATCAAAAGCTTTTCTTCGGGTGGGAGAAACAATATTTACTAGACGAACAAAACTGACCGAAAATTCAATGGTTTCGGCCATTCTTATGCAAATAGCTATTGTTTTCTGAAAGAAAGAAAGAAAACTATCATCTAATTGAAGTCCTTGAGAAATTTTACTCGGAGCGTGCCCCTAAATTTCTGTAAGATCACTTCAACTTAAACCTTCCCCAACAGTACAAAAAAACTGATTTCGGAAGCTTGCGTGATCTTTTCTCGCAGCTGAAATACAAATGATCGTCGTTTCGGAAGATTTTAATTTCAGAATGCATCGAACTGGTTTTCACGGGTGCTTCAAGTCTCGTTGTCGACAAAAGACCTAAGCACTTGACATAGACGGTCTTATCAGTCGTTTACCGTTCAGTAAAATAGCCTTCCGCCGGCTCGCTAGTGGAGACAGATGTCCCTGCTTGGCCAAATTATAATCAATGTGACAATTAATTTATTGTATAAGCTAGCCATTTTGGTATCACTTTAAAAAGCTATTATTTCATCCAACATCAAAGTGTTTTGATTTCAAGCCTATCAAGGCTGTAATCTAGATCATTGAGAAAGGCAGATTTACACTCTGAAACTGACAACTGTACTTTTCAGACGAAACGTGCGTTGAAATGTGATATATCAATCCGTTATCTTCAATCCATCAACATAAACAGGGTATATTTGCATAATTCGTGGATTGATGACTATTCATATCGAAAACGATATTGATAAAATTACTCAATTTTGTTTCAACTTTTTGCTTCAAAAAAAAATATTTCGTCGCAATATTATGACCACGTTAATTGGTATATAGCGGCGAAATTTCACCCCCTACCAAGTAAACGTCTGAATGAATATTTGCAAACACTTTCTTGAAGTTGTCATGATAATTAAAACTCTCAGGTCAATTCTTCCGTAGAATAGTTAATGAGGAGTCCTTCAAAATTTTGTTAACAGGAAAATTAACTCGAAATAGGCGCAGATGCTTACCTGTTTATCTAATTCAGATTTGGGTCCTTTGCTATCAAGAAGAGAAGGAAGTTCATCAGTTTTTTTCTGACTTTTTGGGCAACTTTTTCGATCTTCTGGTTTCGAAGGAGTTTGTTTTCTTGTCACGGCTGTGGTTTTCGTTCTTTCCTCTGACTCCTCCACAGAAAACTCCGTCAAACGGGACGCTGTATTGTCTCCTTCTTCTTGATCAAATACGGAGTCAACCCCAGAATCCGAGTCTAAAGAACTAGGGCTTTGGATTTCGGGCTGATCTGTCTGTTGTACTTCGAGGTTTTCAAATTCACTCCTATTTATTTGCTCCACTTCTAAAATTTGCCCGTGCTCGTCCGAAAGATCCGTATCATGCTTTGCCTCATCCTCTTCGATTTCTTTCTCCATTTGAATTAACTGGGGTAGTTCGTCCAGTTCAAACTTTGCTGTCCTTCTAACAATTTCCATTAAACAAATTATAACACCTCTGCAACCCTCTCGATAATCGTCTACTTGTACAACATCATTCGATTCGAACAGGATCGCTTCGGGGATACCATGACTTCGGCACCACGTTAGAAACTGTTGCACATTTTCCCTGGATTTAAAGAGTTTGATTTCTTTGTTGCATTTACCCATTGTGTGATAGCGAAATTTTTTCCCCGGCACTGCGATTTTTCGTTCACGAGAGTAGGCCTCCGCTTTCTCTTGAATGTAGTTCGCAAGTCGACAGAGCAACGAACCATCTTCCAAAGCGTAGAAAAAAAAGTCGGGACTTATAACAACATCGGGAAACAACTTGGCCAGCCATTCGCTCTCGTCTTCCATCATCGCATAAAGAAGTTCGTTCTCTTTCTCCCATCGTTTATAACTTTGTATGCTATTGGTTTTGAGCCTTCGAAAGTTAGCTCTGTTTCGGGGAGTTACAGTCACAGCATGTTCTTCATGCGCCACACTGATCATCGTTCAGTCGTCTGGGTTTCCGGTAACCCTCTTGAAAACTTGATCAAAAAACCATAATAGGGTGAGTTTCAGATCTAATCCTTCGACTTAACTACCAACCAGTTGCTCTAGCCCGCACTCGCAATCAGGCCGCGGTGTTCAATTCGACGCTTGTCTGAATATAGACTAGCTGCGTTCGGTGTACCCACGGCAAGACTGTTTAATAATTCGCACAGGCGGGAATATTAAATAATCTTAATGACAAGAGTGGTTAAGCGATGTTTTCTTTTCTTCTCGATTTCATGCGCCGTCTACCATGTTAATTCCCTCGAGAAAATTGGCTACGGTAAATATCAACAGAAAAAATTCCAGCTGAGAAGCACTCGAACCACACAACGAATCTATTTATAGTCATGCGATAGTTTGGCGTAACGATCCTGTATTGGCCCAAAACAATTTATTCAGTTGTTTCGCGGCGATAAAAGGTTTGGAATAATATCCTAATTTGAATAGCATTAGAACTGTTCGTTGCGAATAATAGTCGACAACAAAAAGATCAATTGAGTTCATTGTTATCGTCGATAACAAAAGTAGCACTAGGACGAAATTAGAACTTATCTGCTTCTAACGCTGAAGCTTGCACAGGAAACTGTTACTCGCCTCTGCTCTGCGGTATCGCAGCCGTTTGTAAACTGTCAACTTACTTAGTCTAAACAAGACTTATTAAACATGCATAGTTAGCTGTTCATTTCGTTACCCAAGAGATGACTCTCTTTGAAGGTCTTGGAGGACCAGCCCTTAGCACGACAGTTAGAAGAAGAACAAGGTCATTGCGTTCTTTCAACCGGAAACCATGGGTATTCCGAGGCGAACCGGAAATGATGTCAACGGAAATGAGGGCACGATTTCAGAAACAAAACCTCTCCATAGGCAGTTTGTGATCATATCCTATGCAGATCCTAGACGACATGGTTGTGTAATTTTCATTACAGTGTAACAACAAGTTTCCTTTGGTGCTACACCTTATCAGTGTTTCTCGAATTTTTTAATTCTGTTTATTTTTTTCCATTTCAGACAGGGAATTTCCGTGTGAAGCAATCTTATACAGGGTCCTTATAGCACTGCCTGTCTCTTGTGTTTTTGCATAACAATATTGACGAGGAAGCCTGAATACGGATTGAAGTCTTGCCAAAAAGACAATTTTGGCGCCAGGGAATTATTTATGTTAACGATTACGTCATTTTTTCTAATTTAAGATCAGTACAGTATTGTGATCAACCGAAACAATAATTTGTAAGGCACCAGAGTTTACAGTCACAAATGATTGAAAGGGAAAATCTCCATGGATCGAAACCATCACATGTTACGGACTTCAGTTTCAGAATTATGGGATTTTTTCTTTTTTCATTTTTCCTCTCAAATTCGTGTAATTAAAGAAGTGACGGTATGAGAGGAGACAAACTCTTTAAAAAAAACTATGAAATATTTTAGTGTCGCGGTCAGACGCAAAGATCCTCCTCAATGAAGGAAGTGTGAGGACGTCACAAAGCATGACGTCAGAGGACGAAGAGGTTCCGTGCGATTCCTTGTCGAGCCAATATACTGACTGCATTTTCCGTTTTTTGTTGACAATTTTTCATTCTTTAGTAAAGACCACTCATGGAGCCACTTAAATGTAAAACGTCAAACACAAAGTTTTCCCTTTTACTATTGAACAACTCCTACACAGTTTTCTTCAGACATACCCAAGGAGTGGTGCGTGATATATCAAATCACAGAGGCTCGTCGCTCAACCAGCCAATATCAGTAATTGCCATTATGGTTTAAATGTCGTTAACACGTCCAGAAATATCAATAAAGCGTGAACAATGACGTTCGATAAAGTCTTAAGCATTTTTATCACTCATATTAGTTCACTGGACATGAAAAACTCTAAATTAGGACCAACTTCTCGGGTTGTGCACTGTGAAAAAAGTTTATCCTAAATAATTGAATTTTGTTACTTACCTTCCTCCTTAATCTTCTTTATGCTAAGCCGTGTTTGTTCTTGTTTAATTTATCAACCTCTCTTTAGTGAATCTGTCCCGAGTAACAAATTACTACTCTCAGTCAAGACCTACAGGACTCCGAGCATGAAATAGGTTTGGTAAATTTAGAAGAAGTTGTTAACTGTGAAACCCTAAGAGCCTGAGAACGGAGAGAGTCGGTCGATTCTGGATGTTTGGGGTGGATAGAATATCAGTTAATTACCAGAATAAACGTCTCAAAGTAAATTACTTAATCTCATAAACTCTAATCAGATACTGAAATAAACCTGGAATTTTCCATTGACCTGTCCACCCGTTAAGGTGTCAGTCAACAAATAACTTTGGAGCCAGCATCCACTTCACCTTCGATCAGGTATTCTTCACGGTATCAGAGAAGCACGACAGTGAGGCGGCGCAAGAGTCGGTCACTGCCACTATATCGAACCCTCCCTTCAAAAAGTCCGTCTGATCGCAAGCTACCGTCCACTAGAGGGTGTTCAATAATTGCGGCTAGCTCGATACGGGTTTCATGCTTCACCTTTTGACGTCGTAACAGCAGCACGAAATAAGAGCACCTCTGATGCTTATACTAAAGTAATAATTTATCAATATCCCTCAAATCGTACTTAAATAAAGGGCAAAACGCGCTGTCTCATGGCGGCATTCCTCGCTCTGAGAAGTGTTTGGAGAGAATGAACAGTTGTTCGCTATAACAAGAATATATGCTAGGTCGCTCGCGCTTCACAGCTCAGTTGCTTATTAGCTGCGTTAATTTCCCATAAGTGGCTCTTATTGTTATATTAAAGTTAAAAGGAAGGTTTGTCAACCGGTCTTGTCAAACAAAAAGTACCCCGCTGAGTACACATCTGGCCCCAAGTGGGTGTAACTGAGGGGCCGACCATTTAATTTTTGAGGGGGGGTGGGTATTTTGAAAAAAATTTCCTGCAAGCGCTTGTTGGAAGAAAAAAATTACATGCAGCCCAAATGTAACAGAAAAAATATACCAAAAAATCGGAAAAAAATATCCTGCACAGCAGATTGCTAGAAAAAAATTTCTTGATGACCAGAAATCACCCACCCCCCCCCCTCAAAAGTTAAATGGCCGACCCTTAACAATAATGCGGCGAGACAAGTACTTTGTTTTCTTCTGATAGGGTGTAGCTTTAAGGGGAACTGAAGCCTAAAATTGGTATATTGTTCACCTTCATTTGTAGTTAGCTTTAGAGGAGTAAGATAAAGTGTCGATATTCATTTTCGTTCACTTCTTGTTTTTTACGAGACAACTTGATTTGAAGTTGCCTTTTTCTCGCTTTTGGAGCTGTAAGACCGTCGGCTCAAAATAGGTCAGCAGCGGTCATTTATGACGTCAATGGTGGGAACCAACTTAAGAAAAACAACTGTTACTATTTCATTTTCGTAGTTAATCCCCATTACAAGTCACGCAACTTCGATAACTCCATAACCAAACCAAATTTCTGTAGGAAGAGTACGGGTTTATTATCTTTCTTCCCCACCAGTGACGTAAGAGCGAGCTAAAATGACCGCTAACATCGCTTTTCTGAGCCGCCGTACTTCGAGGCCAAAATATCACTTTACACTACTTTTCCGAGGCGAAGTCGGGTCCAAAGACTGAAAACAACCCTCGAACATTGCTATTTGAACTATAAGCTGCAATTTAAAAATGGTTCATTTTTAGGCTTCAGTTCCCCTTTAACAACCTGGAGACACCTCATTAGTGACTCATTTGCTTCCTAATCAAAGGGGCCTCCACACCTTTAACCCAGGACAAGTGGCTCCAAACTTTTCCAGCTTTGGACCAATTCTCTTCTAAATAGAGATGTGTCATACGAGATAACTACGATTAAACTTTCTTTTTGGTAAGGGCTCGGAAAACAGCAGAGCAATAATCGACGGCGTGAGAAGGCACAAAGACTCAGCTGACTTTTTGTGGTACAAATAAATAGCGCTTAATATTAAGTTACAAACGAGAGGTTTTAATTAATTTGATTTAGTAAAGTTACTAATTTCAGTGAGTTATTCGGACGCTTAGATCGGAGCTGCAAGAAACTGACCGGGGAGAGGATTCACTGACACTGTTAAAACACTTTTCAGACGAGGTAGACAGCTCGAAGAATACAAACGTTATAAGCAAATGCAAGGGAACGTAAAAGAAGAATTAAGATGAGAGTTCTTCCCGAATCTCTTAGGCTCATCACCATTCCTTTACGTCCGTCTATGTCCGCGTGCGCCTAGCGAGAAGGCACACGACGTGCATTGTCATGGCGACAACATCGGCGACAACATCGGCGACAACTTGTTGAAAGCCGTCGCGCGGTGGGGGAAGGATGTCATTAAATTTAAACTTAAAGGATATTTTAATGTACAGCACACGAAGCATATAAACAACAGCCAGAAATAAATTTTTAAAAAAATAGGATTTATTCACCCCTTTCACGCATGGAGAAGAAATACGAACCCTATGAAGATTTGAGGAGCATGAAAAAGGTGATCTAGTTACCAATACATTTGCACACAACGTCTATCTACTAACTGATTGAAATTTCTACCCTAAGGTGTTATCCAATGGTTTTCTAACCAGTGACGATAAATCAGCCTTTGTCATTGTAGACTAACCGTGTCTTTATATTAAACGATGATTCGCTACGTTGTACCTAGGTCAATTTACAAAAGAATTTCATAACGTTCATTTTTTTTTCTGATCGCACGCTTCTATTTACACTTTTTTTTTCACTAGGTTTGCTTTACGTGAATATCTTCTAAATGAAAGAGAAGTCTTTGTCATAGTCATATCTGCAGAGGAAAAAAGAAACCCTTGATCAGTAAAGGAAAGTTGGACATATTTGTCTGATATTGAATCAAACAAAGTTTATATTTACTCACGTTATTCCTGGAATTGAGGACCGGTAGTTACGAGACATGAACACATGTTGAAATGATCCCCTAACCCACCCACCCACCCCTCTCTGAATGAGATTTTGGGTAGAGTTTGAAAGACCAGAGGGTTTTATTGAAACCTTTCTAATCACCCTCAATTGACCTTACCTCTTGTTACAAAAACCACCACCCACCCCTCCTCAAATAATTGCCGATGAAGACGCTTTCTCACATTTCATTTTAAATTTCGAGAAAAGGGGGATACGAGGAGGGGAGGGGGGGGGGCATTTAAGCTCTGATAGCATAAAACCCGTTCCACCTTACCTATCAGAAATAAATAACTTCTTGGGTAGCGCCTGCCGGACTCTGGTCTTTTTGTTCTCGCTCTTTGTCCTCCTCGTCCTTAATAAAAGGAAGGGCCTTGCGCAGAGCCCGCGGTGACGATAGTTGCTGTACTTGTTCTCTCAGGTTGTGCTTGAGCCTGCCTTGTTGATGGTCAGCTTTGATCTGCAACGGAGGTGATGTGTTGCCGCCTTGTTCTTTTACAGGTCTAAAGCGCGCACTTTTAACTCCACTGAAGAGGACAAGAAAAAAAAATAGCTTGACGTCAATACAAGTGCTGCATGCCAGATAAAAACATCTTCATTTTCAGTTGTGGGGAGTGCGCGGTTTCGTGCCAAGGATGATGTACTACAGGCCTGAATCAGTATTAAGTTATTACAGGTCACTTCATTGTGTTTTTTTAAATTAAAAGCGCATTTTAACGCACAAGTCACGATGTTTCGACGATAACAGCATCGTCATCCTTATCCTTGGTGGGAATCAGTGAATGCAACAAATCATTCTGCCTATAAATAATATCACTGTTGAGCAAGCCAAGTGGATGTTGACGTGGTCTCAAACAACTACTAGAAGCAGGTTGTGGCTTACCCGTCGCTGTCTGTAGCGGTGTCAGGCTGTTGAAAAAGTAAAGCAATAACTGTTGAGGACACTAGTCAAAAGGCTCATTTTTTGATTGATTATTGATTAGTTCACTAATTTCAGGATGATAATAGATACGTACATAGTTACAATGTCTATCTGTTTTTCTGTATTTCTATTGGTTTTGTAATTGGACCTTTCAGCGTCACCACGCGCATATAAAAGGCAAGTTTAGCGTTCCCGGCTTTAATCAGTTCTTCGTAAGTTTTGAATAGTCTTGGTAAACTTTCGCCCTTTCCTTTTCTCAACCTCTGGCACAAGCGGGACCGATATGTGAGTACCTTTGTAACTTTGTTTTTTCTAGTCTAGTCTTTTCAGTGTTGGGCGACAATATACAAACAGATGTTGCCGTATTTTCTTTTTAAAGGCCAAATTCGTGCCAAATGCGAGTGAACACCCATCATTTAAATAAGAACAATGGGCCACCAAAATTCTTTTAATTTGTATCGTAACTTTTGTTCTGTTTTATTTGTACTGTTAATCTCGTTATCGACGTTGGGGCCCAGTATTTTACATGCGATTCTTTGATTATGTATTCCGCGACATTTCAGTAGATTGATAGAACTTCGTTGTATTGTTGTTTCAGTTTAGGATCGATAGACTGATTGATTGCGGTGAGATTGATCATGATATTTCATCGTTGATTGTGGTTCGTGGTCAATTTCCTTTCAAGAATAAAGATTCGTGCAAACAGTCAGCTTTGGTTTGTTATTTCGATCTGTAAAATAGTCCCCAAACACCTCGTTAACCGCGTTTTGGAGCGACACCCCCTTGAACTTGAGAATTTAGATTTTTGGTCGCCGCAAACGCTACAATAAGATTTTGTAAAAGATTATACGAATATAGCAAAGCAAGTGTCAATTTAGAAAAATTAAAGAGAGCTCTATACATTCACACAGACCAAAGGCAAAGGTGAGGTAATGTAATCTATGTGTAAATGATGTCGTGAAACCAAAGCATTTCACTTCAACTAAAAAAATAAATTGCAATGTCACCTCTTGTCCGGGCAGCGGCGAGGGTGTAGGAGTTGGACTTGGAGACGAGGACGGCGAATCCGAAGCTAAATCACCTGAAAGGATGGTGAGAAATGTAATCTTACGATATATGGATGAAGGAGAAATCAGCCCCTCGCATTTCATTTCCTTTCTCGGTAACGAAAATCGATTATGCGTACAAATGACGAACTTGTTACCAGGCTTGTCCGAGCAGCGGCGAGAGACGGAGTCTATCTCGTGGCCGCTATTTGTAATGTCACACAAGGCTCCTCCGCTCCCTCCCCTCCCCTCTCCCAACCCTTGTCTTCTTCTTGGTGGCCAAAAGGAAGAGAAAGAGAGTGTTCAGTGCCGTTAAGAAAATAACTTGAAGTTTATCGTTCGACCGAAGGCAGTCCCGAAAGAAAGACTTTCCTTTGGGAGAGATGTTTCGAAACTCTGAAGGTTAGTCATTAGAAAGTAAATTAGGAAACACGATTGTCTAACGAAAAATATACGTTTTAGGGTAATTCATATAAATATAATGAAAACCCTTTTTCTAGGCTGCGCTCTGAAGTTGCCTCATCTGCATGCAATCCAAACACTCTCCCTTTTATTTGTCGGTGCTGCCACATGTATGCCGCATGAAGCCTCTCATACCTGTACTTCCACTCTGTTCCTTGTCCTCCTTCCCGCTGCTTTTGCTCAAGAATGACCAGCCCCCACCACCTCCCCCGCTTGACCTTCGCTTGTGTTTAGTCTTTGGACTAGCTCCAGCCACAGGACTGGCCGCACCCGGCAGCTGTCTGGATGGGAAACCCGACCCAGGTCTCTCCGTCCTCATGGAGCTCGCTCGATTGATGTTGTCTTTGTTGAGGTTATCGGGTTTGAGTTTGCTATCAAAGCCACTAAAAGTCTCAGCCCTCTTGGGCACTCCTCCAGGTACAGATAAGGACGAGGGGCCTGCTTGAGTATCACTTTGGGCCTCTTCAGATGAAGGATCCTCGCTGGATACTGTGGATTGCACCTGCTGCATGGCGATCACCAGGGAATCCCTGAAAACAAAATAAGATCATCATGCTAGACGTGAAACTTACCCACTCGACTGGGACGGAGTTCTGACATCAATAAAACCGATTCCCTGATAAATCTAATAAACGAACTCATGTGCATTACAGCTCCTTTGTTTATAGCGCCTTCAAAAATTCAATTCTTATGTTCATTAATGTTTCAAGTTAAACCCAGCTATTTTGTTTCAAATTAGCGATTTTAAACTACGAAACAGGCTTTCATAGGTTTGGTTTGGTGGCAATGTACAAAGTACGACTAGACAAACTCTACCACAACCAAAGCAAGGATGTTACAAAGAAAGGAGTTGAAGAGCAGCAAAAATGCTTTTTCAGAAAATCTTTGACCATTTGTACCCTAACATTAGCTTTTATATTCTCCACAATGTTCTCTTTACAATTCTTATAATACTGAGAAAGAGAATTTGTTTGACAACCAGGAGCTTCTTAAAATCGGCGATCATTTCCTATATTCTCGGGACCTCAACTTTTGATTCAAGGGTGATATTGTAAGGAGAAATTAGAAGCCGATCACTCTTAGGGGGTAAATATCCACATACTTGGTCTTTGCCAGTTCTTTGCTTTTGTCAGCATCCATTTTGGACTGAAAAGAACAACACACGGGCCAATAAATAAATAGCGTTTAAAAATATAAACTATTTACAAGACCTTAACATTATCTAGGCGCTTCTCTGGTTTTGCGTTCTATTCAGTATTTACCTTTTCTTTTTCCATAGCCTCTATTTGACTGACGAGTTCCTGAAAAAAAGAAAATGAAAATAGAAATCCAATTGTATGAAACAACGGATACAGTGAAGAGCCGCGTATAAGAATCTAAAAGTGAAGGTTTCCAGTTAAGCACCTTTTACATAAGAACCAGGGTCCAGTTGTTCGAAGGCCGATTAACACTAATCCGGGGTTAAATTTTGATTCAGGTTTCCTTATTTCTGTATTCAAAGAACCTTTATGACATAATTTTGCCTGTTCTTTTTAGAGCATCCGATCAGCAAATTGTAGACGCAAAATAATTAAACTGAACTTTCTCCTAAAGCTTTCAGATCTGAAATCAAATTTCACGCTAACCCTGGGTTAACTTAACTCAGCTTTGAACAACCCGTCCCAGAACGGCTGAAGAGTTTTGTTGTCTAAGTACATCCACGAGCGTGTTTACGTGCTTGTGTGTGCGTCTGCATTCAGAACTAGCGAACCATTTCTGCGTGATCATGAGCGCAGGAGTCGGTGAGAGTCCATCCTCTTAACCCGTTGCTAGCCCGCGGGAAAGAACGAGGCCTTGAGCAACGCAAGCGGGCGAGAGGTCTGGAAAGGGGTTAAGCAATGATCATTGTTTGTGCCAGACCCCGGCAAACCTCTCCTAACTCGCCTCAATCTACCCGCGGGGAAAGAAACGCGCGTCCTGCAGCGCTGTAATGAGAACATGGTCACAAGCTACCTTCGCTTTCGCGTCGCGCTTACCTCTGCTCGAATAAATACGCAACTATCAGCATCTGTTTTGTAAGCTAAAAAGTATCAGACACTCACCTGCATCTCAGCTAAGTGTTTTCCTCTATCCGCATCCTCAAGGTCTTTGTTATGTACTTGTTCTACAAAACAACCAAAATGTCAACATGCACAAAGCTTGAAAAGCAGTGCAAGTGAAAAAAAAAAATTGATTTATGCGCGCCAAGACCAGCGTGTATGATCTCTCGCCTTCGTGTTATTGGTTAGCACTCTCACCAAGCGCCTACAAGGAAGGCGGTTAATTCGAGGGAAATTAATATATTAAAAGCAACGAAGAAAGAGGAATGCCTACCAATAAGTACACTGGCTCTACGTAAAATTATCTTCCTTCGTTCGCCTTCAGCTGTGGTTATGAGACTACTGTCATCAGGATCTGCAGGAAGTAAAAAAAAAATACTTCATAGAGTAATCGCCTGCAATCCCGTGATTCTATGCGTTGATTGCTGCGAACAGCTTAAGCGATCAATCGGTCAACGCGATTCATGCCAGAGAAAAGGCTAAATCAACATAACTGGCTTGGGAAATCCCCTTGTGTGTTTGCATCTAGCAAAGGGGCAATCGGCAAGTTTTACGCCAAATTGAGCGCCACTTTCGAAATTAAAACAGAAACATCATTCTCCTGGAGGCCATAGAATTCTACAGGCTGTAATTGTCATTATTATAAGGCTGTCCCACAAGGACTGGAAACTACCGAATTCACGAATTTGATTGGCTGAAATCAATATTTAAAGCGGTCTAGATTTTCCCATCTAGACCGGTATCTTGACCGGTCTAGAAAAAAAGTTACGAAGAATATGATGTTCCGTTTCTTTCTAGACACATCCATATAATAAACATCTTATTAACCGAGCTAGGTCGGTCTGTATGCGAGAATCTTGACGTCGGTCGCTAGTACAGACCTCACTGCGTTCGGTCTGTACTGGCGACCTCGGTCAAGATTCTCCCATACAGACCTCCCGCTTGGTTAATAAGAACTAAGTATTGGTGGTAAACTTTGCGGTTAAGCATATCATCCTCAGCATATTATCAATCGTGTGAATGAGGCATGCTCCACAAGCAAAGGTTCCTATTGCGTTCAGCATTTTTCCAAGGAGAAGAGAACAGTCTGAACATAAAAATCGGTCGCTCACTTTCATCTCCTGGGGCGTTGGCCACTGCTTCGCGAATTATCTCCATCCAGCTAAACACAATCAGGAAAAGTAACGTTAAAATATAAACCTTGCACTCAAGCAAGACTTCGCCAGAGGAAAGAAATACCAACAGAAAATGACGGTATCAGAAAAATAATGGAGTTAATTCAAAAGCTCAGCTTAGCAATGGGAGCTGATTTTGGTTCGTTTCTTTGTTTGTTTTTGTTTTTGTTTTTTTTGTTTTCCCCCTTTGCTATTGCTTTCCTCTTGATTTAGCAGATATCTCTTATTTACTACAGGAACTGAAACAGTTCAACCCACACACACAAGCAACAGCGCATAATGAAAACATTACCCAAACACAAAGGACCTCTTATAAAGAAAGTTTAATCCTTTGACACCTAAAAGTGACCAGCATCTAATTTCTACTTACAACGTCCCCCCTGAATCAAACATTAAGGTTATGAGAATAAAGGAAATGATCATCAACTAAAGAAGCTCTTGATTGTTAAAACGTTTCTCTTGTCAGCACCTTAGGAAATGTACAGAAAACATGCATACTGATATAGAGGTGTGAAGGGTTAAAACGACAAAGCAAAAGATAGCAGCTTTTCTTAACATTGCTGTCGCTATGTTTTTTTTTTTTTTTTACGTTAACTAGTCCGGGCCTAATAGTCAGACGCGATCAAAATAGGAAATTATCCGCACAGTTTTAAAATACCATCTCTAAAACAGGTGATAAGAATAAACAGACTCATCACTTGGCATGTATCATTTGGATGCGAAAATAAATTCTCCTAACTTAATCTCAAGGAAAAGCAGAAGGTAAAGCCGCACTCACCGTTTCTTTTCAGCAGCCGATTCGCACACTATTTCGTACATTTCTGGTCCTTGACTACTGGTACTCACGAGAAAGATGGCTTTTCTATCAGTTGCGACTTCGCGCACAATGAGCTTCTTTAGCCTCACAACTGGGGCCTTAACGAAAGAACAGAAGTGATGTTAAGTTCACTTAACTTAAGAAACGATTAGCGTACACAGTGCAGTGTGAAACCATCGAGTTATGGATGCACTTGGGAGGTTAGTCATTAACAGGGTATTCGATCCGTTCACAGTAGCTGAAAATGGTTTCATAATTTTCAACACCAATTATTTGATAGATCAATATTTAAAACAATTCATCGTAGGTTCAACGCCACCTTAATTTTTTTTGCTCAAGGTGGCAGTGAACCTTCAGAGCAGATAAGCTGATTGGGAGTCACCAGGCTCGTCTTTGAGTAACAGACTCATGAAGCTAAACATTACAGGTGTTTCAAAAGGACTTGGGCACTAATGGGGCAACCTTCTATGCAAAAAGCGTACCACAGCTCATTCAGAGAACTAATTGGGCGCTATACGTTAAGGAAAGACAAGAAATGTGAAGGCCATCTATTCGTTAGATAAGTGGTGTTTACAAACAAAGAAATCACTTTAACGACCTTGACAGCTATTTCGAGTAGAATCGCATCATTGAATGAAATCTAGCATTCTGATTGGTTAACGAAGCGAGGTATTAAGCGTGGAATTGCGAATTGAAAACGATGCTAAGTGATACTGTTTCGCATCTGCGTAAACATAACAACTTCATGTAATGCTGTTTCCTTTTTTCTCTCTTTTTTATTCAATTATGCGATTCATTTTCGCGAGCAATTAAATGCGGAGTTCCTTCGTCAAGTAATGAATTTTCCCTAAAATAACAAGAAAGAAAATTGCACACAGCACAAACCGGCTCCTAACCTTTTGGTCTAATGACAGCAAACTGTATTTCTGATCCTTCTCCTGGAGGAAAACCAACATGTCTTCCATGATAAGGACTCGAGTTTCTGCAAGGTCAAGTGAGCTAATAATCAAACCTAACGTTTTGGAAACATGAAAAGACAGAGGTCGACAACGATTGGTATCTTTTGTGAAGAAACAGTAGCGTAAATAGCCCACTCTAACTTGAGCGCAAAAAACGTAAAAACAGTCGTCAGTCCAATACGGATTTTTGCAAAATTAGTGAAGGGAACGTATTATTGGCTCTTTCATCGTTTTACGATCAGAGGGAGACTTTGTTACCCTGGATAAACGTTACGGCTCACGAAAGGTAAAATAAAGCTCTTTCTGGATATATAGTACTTCATTAAAAACTTTCCTTAAAATTTCTCTCTCTCGTTCCGATATCTGTGCATTTGTTCAATAGAATGCCATTAACCGATTACAATGTACATAAAATGGGTAAGTACTTTACCATTCAGTTTACCCCTGGCTGTTTTCCACAGTAATACACCATCGTGCACCAGTTTGCTTGTGTTTGATGCGAAGTCGATGTTCTAGAAAATATATTCATCAAAATTAGCGATCCAACAGAGACAAACAATTAGGGTAAAGAACCGACCCAAACCTGTTCCTTACTATCACAGCATTTACTATTTCGCTCCTGCTTTGATTGCGTGACATTTATATCTGTGTGGCGATTTGTCATGAAACTGGTGGGGGAAAGGAATGGATGACTATCTAGTTACTTGTTGCAAAGGTGAACACCGCATGAGCTTTGGAGAGAATCGACAACATTTTTACCTTGATTTTTCCATTCTTGTAGTTAACAGTTACTTTCAAATCCAGCTTCAATTTCATGTCTTGAAGTAACTACAGTAGAGAAGAATAATTCATACATTCAAATATCGTTACCCGTACTTCAGCACTGCATGCCACTGCCACATCAATACCGTTCTACTTTCAATATTCTAATTGTTTTTGGAGTTAGTCGAGTCACAAGTCACAACTTCAAATGGCAGGCAGGGTAGACCTTCGTTAAAACTCTTTTTTATCACAGGAACCTACACTTTACAAGGCTAGCTTTTTAAGCACAGGTTGTTTCAAACAATATGGGCCGGCTTAAAAAGCACTCCCTTGGTGTTCTCGGCTCTGTCAAACCTTGGACCCTGTAGCGAGCCGTGACGTCACTAAGACATGCACACCCCAAACCAGACTGCACGCGGTAAAAGAGACAAAAGTGAACGCCTGGGGATGATATTGGGTAAGCGCTTGTTACGCAGTGTATTGATCACATACCTTCTGTTTCTCGTGATTCTTTATCGTCTGATCGACACTTTGTAATATCATCTGGAGGCAATAACAAACAAATCTGATTGCTACTAAACTACGACCGGATGTTCGCTTTGATCGATTAAATAGTTAATATTTGTTCACATGTTTCGAATAGCATTAAGGCGAATTAAGAGGCGGCCTTACCCTGACAAGAGTGATGGAGTTCTTGAGCGAGCTAAAATCCGGTTTGGACTCTAAAGAAAAAAAAAAAAAAACCGGCAACAAAATTGATAACATTAATTGAAATGGGAGGATAGCCTGAAAAGGTCTCTAAATGGACATCATGACTATCTCTGCGAATCAACCAACAGCTGGAAGCAAAACCAAGACCAACCGTGACCCGATCACGTTCGTTTACCCGGCGCTTTTCAAAAGTTTCTTGCGACTGCTGTTAGTTATGACCGAAGTGGTTGGCGTCCATTAATTAAACGAAAATCATGAATATGAAAAATAAAACATTTCAGAAACCAAAATATCCCCCTCCTCCATCTCAAACTCCCCTTTGTAGCCATTGTTAGTTCTTGTTAGTTCCTGTCAGGCAATACAAGAGAGACGTTGTTGCGTGACAAAGTGTGATGGCGCACATCCCGAACTCATGCGACAGAATGAAAAAACTAATTAGTGAGGTTCATGTTTGGTATGTACGAAGAAATATACTGTACTCCGCGGGATAATTCAACAATTTGACCTCAAAGAGTCACGTAATGCATGAGAGACGTTGTTGCGTGACAAAGTGTGATGGCGCACATCCCGAACCCGTGCGACAGAATGAAAGAACTAATTAGTGAGGGTCATGTTTGGTATGTACGAAGAAATATACTGTACTCCGCGGGATAATTCAACAATTTGACCCCTAAGGGTAAAAAGCATCTAATTGAGGTGACGAGAATAGAGGGAACGATCAACAACCAAAGAGGCTCTTGATTGTTAAACAAATTCTCCTTTTCAGTACCTTGGAAAATGCATAAAGAACGGTATGGAGAATAGAATAAAGGAAGTAAGTTTCTTAAGAATCTGTGGTGCTGCGTCGGAGGGGGTAACAAGGTTATTTGGTTATATCAACTAAGTTGAAATTGTAAATCGGCCACTGTAAAGAATTAAAAAGCTGACGTTTCGAGCATTTGCCCTTCGTCATGGATGATATGCATATTGATGTAAGGGTGTAGATGATCAACATACCCTTGGTGGTTTTCACAATAGCTTCAATAAGCATAGGATACTTGGTGAGCCGCTGAGTGACCAGCGTGATGCATTCTGGGATTGACAGACGTCGACAGTACTTGTTAGTGTTGCATTTCTGTTCAAAATACCAAAAAAAAAAGGTCAGCAATGCGTGCACGTGTGGCTTGGGTATTAACACTTAGTTAGGCAAGAGAAAATAAATTGAAACAGCAATAACATTGTTTGTTTTTATCCTTAGCGCGAAACACGGGAGGCGAAAAAATATCACTTCGCCTCGTTTTCAACTCGCAATTCCACGTTTAATACCTCGCTTCGTTAACCAATCAGAATGCGAGATTTTATTCAACTATGCAGGAAAAGTGAAAAAAGCGTTTTGCATCTAATTGCATTGACAGGATGGTGCGAGTTTCTGGATCAAACAGAGAGTAAAGTGAAGCAAAACAAAAATCATCTCGGATTTCTTTCAACACTCGATTGACAATGTTCCAAATAATAACGAACCACGTTTTGAAGCATTTCCTAGAAATGTGTAAATCAATTGTACTTTTAATTCCTTCGTACACTACTCTTAATCATTAAGCTTCCAATACTTACCTTGATAAAATCCGCAAATTTCTTATCCGTTCTTAGTAATTTCTAACCAAATAAAAAAATCAAAAATTATCTTAACAAAAAGCAAACAATTTCTTTCGTACCCAACGAAAATTTCACATTTCAACAAGTGGTTTGATGACGAGGCACAGCAATTGATCGGTATGTTTACCTTGTAAAGCTCAACACCTTCCATATGATTACTGCAGAACTCGCCATAAGCGCTCTTCATCTTCTCGCCGTTTTCTCCACTGAACTGTTATGAAAAGAGAAAATCTCAATGAAAACATATTCCGCGGGTACATTTTCCATCTTCCCCTCATTTCACTTATGAGTTTTCTTACCTGTTCTTCCAAGATATCTCCAATGCTGTTTACTATAGTATTTTCGCCTTCACTCGCCCTCAGTCGATTTAAAAAGTCGCCTATGTCAAGAAAAATGAAACGAAACAAGATTGAATAAAATCTTCGACAAAAAAAAAAACACACTCAAAGCAATCCTCACTTCTGAGTTGAATAATATTTCTTTAAAGTGTGGCGACTCACCATTTATCTGAAGCAAGTCATCGAGTCTCGGTAATATCATATAAGCAGTATCTTGCGACAGATAATCTAACATCCCTTTATAAAATATCTACAAAACAGAAAAAAAAACAGAAAACAAAAACATATCAACAATACAAAGAGCACATTTAAAAACTCCAGTTCGTGATTTGGAAAGTAGCATAGTAGTGCAATACAAATTGATTTTTAAGAATGGTCGGAATGGAAGAGGATTGTAACAAATTAGGTCAGACAGTTAACAGTAAACTCGTTCAGGTGAAAGAGTAGTTTTCAATTGGGCAACGAAAGTGATTCCAGATTATGTTCGTTCTGCTTTGTGATTGTTTCAGAAAACTCGCGCCACCCTCTCGACCAATCAAATGCCAAACTAAAACCGATCATAACTTGATCACCAGCATTTTCCCGCGCTTCCAGCACGTTGCCTGCTTTTACTCTGAGTTCTCATTGGTTGATGATGATGTTTACCTAAGTTCCGATTGGTAGTTGTTATTATATGTACTTTGGGTTTGTTCTTTCGACACTTAATTGAAAACTACTCCACGAAATAAAACATTTGCCCGCCTAAGCGATTTATCAGCTCTTTAGTTCTTACCTTCTGCATAATTTTTAGAGTCCTCACATGATGAACTTCAGTTTGTATTAATTCTAAAAGAAAAAAATAATAATACAAGGTGAATTACTGTCACATAAGTCTGTAACACGTTACCCGAAATTTCAATATGCCAAGGTTTGAAGGAACAATAAGCTGTAAAGATACACCTACCTTACAAGCAAGCCTTCATTATTATCGCTTAGGGACGGGCGCTTCTTCACCCGCGGGAATGTATGAGGCCTCGAGTAACCCAGCCCGCGAGGAGTCGAGCACTGATATTAGTGCCAGCCCCCAGCAAACCTCTCCATGATTCATTTCGAATTTCCCCGCGGGTGGAGAAACGCGCGGCTAGCCTACATGTAGCCGCACCCTCCCCCCCCCCCCGTGGAGGAACGGAGGGGAGGGTGCACGTGGGCTAGCGCGCGGCCTGCGACCCAATTAGTAAGGGCCTGCTCGTAGGCTATGAAATATTCGTCTTACCATGAATCACATCTTGTCTCTTAATATCTTTAGCTGACAAGCTTTTGAGAATCTGAGGAGAAGAATGGAATGGAAACAATATAAGCGACTGTGCACAAACCCTGTACATTGCGTTGTCAGGTCCCAACTTAAAATAAAATATCTCTGTAGGCTGGTGTAAGGAGTTTGATGTTATAAAATAACAACAATTTTATTTATTCTTGTCAACTAAATGATTGACAGTTTATTAAATTTGAAGGAAAGGTTATGTAGCAACTGAGGGTCAAAGCCAAGTCTCGTTTCGCTCTTACGATGGACTGACGCTCAAAACGTAAGCACTAACAACTCTTTCGAGTGGCCAATTTACATTATGAAGTCAGTATATAACACCAAATTATCTTTTCTATGTAATGACGAACTGTCATAGACATTCTGCTGGGAACGCGATAGAGAATGTTCTGTTGTCAGGTCTATCTCAGTTGTCGCGATCTCAAACCTCAACCCGGATCACAACAGGTGATGTTTTCACATCGTCGCACGAGATTGCAGCAAGGAGCAATCGAAGACGATTACAGTAAAACTGAAATGAGAGGTACTCATGACTTCACCTTCTTGTCGACCGCAACGCTCCAAGCTTCGGGTTCAGGTTTGATGTCCAGATCAGGATCGCCTGGATGCTGAACGAACAAAAGTTAAGCGCAAATGAGTACGTTACTGATCAGTTACGATTAAAAAGAAACCATATACGTCAACATTCCAACGTTTTGGCTGGAACACATTTTATTTCTCTTCACTGATAAACTGAAAAAAGACTAAGATGGCAAAACATCTAAAAAGCTTAAGATAGCTTACCTCATCGCCTACTTCTATAATGGAAAAGGAAAAAGGGTAAAATGTCAGAAAGTTATGAAGTTCACAGTCTTAGATTTTTAAACAGAAGCCTAAAGTAGCAGTTGAGAACAGTGTGATAATTCACAAAAATAAGAAGCAGAAGGCAATGAAATATGGAGCTAGCCTCACAGAAAATGAATCCTCTAGAAGTTTCTGTACATCGAGTTAAACATTCTGTGTTTCTTTATTGTTATTATGAAAAACCAGTTGGCCGGTATTCTACACTTAAGCCATATTTTAAACTCTCCTTTCAGTCATTCAGACAGACAAACCCACAAACTGAGTGAATGAATGACTCACTGACTAACCGACTGATTGGCTTTGTGACTCACTCACTCACTCATTGTTTAACTAAGTCACTGACTGACTCACTGACTGACCCACGGTCTGACTGACTCACTGTCTGTCTTATTCACTGACTGACCCACGGTCTGACTGACTCTCTGTCTGACTCACTGACTGACTGACCGTCTGACTGACTCACTGTCTGTCTGACTCAAAGACTGACTCACTGACTGACTCACTGTCTGTCTGACTCAAAGACTGACTCACTGACTGACTCACTGTCTGTCTGACTCACTGACTGACCAACGGTCTGACTGACTCACTGACTGACCCACGGTCCGATTGACTCACTGTCTGTCTGACTCACCAACTGACGCACTTTCTAAATGACTGACTGACTGACTGATTCAGTCCCTCATGAACTGAAACAACTGTTTCACGATTGACTGACAGTACACTTACCCCCTTCATCATAATCCTCATCATCTCCAGACGCATCTGGTGACACACCCGTACTGAAAGAGAAAAAAACAACGAAGTCAAAATATGTTTACAGCTAGGCTCAAATTGGTCCCAGCTTGACCAATTTTCTATAAGTGTTCTCGTTAGTTCATTTGGTGGAGCATCCGAACGCGAAGTCCGACCTGACTTTACTTTGTATATTGAAGAGTTTTTTTGTTTTGTTTTGTTTTGTTCCAGGCTTTGACGTTCCTTGAAGAACACGACCTTGCCCTCATCGAGTCGAAGGTTTAACATGATGTCTAAATCAAGAACAAACTGGATTGGAGAAAATCCTTACTTGGGTTTATCTTTGTCTTTTCCTTTGTCTTTGTCTTTTTCCTTGTTTTCATCATCCACTGTGAAGCTCCTACTTTAGATAGAACGACAAAAAAAATGACTGACGCAACCTACAAAACTACGAGTAGTAACTCCCTGCTCGCTCCAAAAAAAATCAATAAAAAAAATTATGTCAGCGGCCGCGCAGAATTCTGGGAGTGAGGCATGCTACAAAGTCATAACCAGGACACAATAGCGCTTCAGGGTTTACCTTCGAAATGGCAGAGGAGAAGTTGGTTTGTTGTGCATACTGGATCTGGAGGACACACTGCCTCGACCCGCCCGTGTTAACAATCCTGGGTTAGGTAATGCCGGAAGCTAAAACGGTAGGCAAGTCACAACAAGTTAACATGATTCAACAGAGGTCAAAGTTAACAGGTCATAAGTTAACAAAATTAACTGCATAAAAGGCACAAATAACCATACAAGTCGAATGTAACGACCGAGGAGTCAATAAAAAAATCGAACATAATCTTATTTCGTAACTATCAAAAAAAAAACCCTCAACCGACCAAATCTTTAATAACAGACATGCGTGTTTTAAAATGAAACAGAAACATCCCAACCGCAAAGATTTCAAAGCTTTTTCCCTGAGTGGCTGTCTATAGTGTTCTAAGTAGCTGCGACCGAAAAGGGGCCGTAAGGCGAAACCCAAGCACGAAAGCTTGCAGGCTAAACAGACAGTGCTAGGATGTCTCATAGGGGGCAATAGACCCTTGGAAACCGTTTCTGATTGAAACCCTGCCGACTGACTAGAGAAAGACCAGCGAGATTTCTTCACAGAAGAGAATACGATCACACCATATTCTCTGGCTTCAACAAACTCGATGGAACCCAATATTTCACTAGAGTCAGTTGAGAAACCAACCACTTGAGCAGAGACTCTATCATTACATACCTGTTCTCCAGACTTGGAAGACTTGCCTGGAATCCCCGAGGCTCTTCTTCCCAGCGCGGTCTTGAATGGTTCTTTAGCATCCCCAGTCTCCCTCTTAATATCTTCACTGTCTTTACTCCGCGCAACTGTTTAAAATACATTTATAACTGTTACAAAACCATCCTCAAATTGAAAAAAAAAAATGAAAAAAAATTGAAAAAACTTAATGGGCAACAAAAAACAAGATGAGAACGAGAATGGTCACCAATGGAGAAGATTAAATTGAACGGAAACGTGAAAACTACAGGGTGGAGTTTCGACGGATGCACAAACTTAACACAAGAAATGTATGCGCCAAACTGGTCACCAATCCGTATCTTTACACGTCCTTAGCCAGTGGTTTTGACAACTTTTTCCATTAGCAGCTGTGCCCGAAAAGGGACCGCAAGGCGTAACACAAACACTGGAGCCTCCTCGCAAGCTAAACAGACGGCGGTAAGGGAGGGAGGGGAGGGAGGGTAGACCGCCGGCAACATTTTACAGTTCTTTGCTTAGTAGCCAAGCCTTTGAAGAGGAAAGAGGCTAAGGTTGACTTTGTAATGATACAAATGTTGCTGCTTTTCAAATGTAAATCACTTTGTTATCATGCTAACTTGATACTGGTCTCCATCACGACAAGGTCACCTTCAGCCTCACTCCAAATCAAAGGCTTGGCAACTAAGTAAACAACTGTAAAATGGCCCATTAAAGCCCCTGCCTAAGCGCAGAATCTATTTCTCCTTTCAAGTGAATTCCACCATGTAATTCGATACAAGTGCATCTGCCAATAACAACTGTATACAATACAATGAAATGAATTATCAAGAGTAACAAACTTACCGAAGCTCTTCTCTTTTCTAAGGCTGCTTCTGTTGCTCCCCTTGTGAATCTTTGGAAGTTCACGTTTCAATTGCTGAAGTGGATAAAACAAAAAATATCAGACACTGCCCTGAGGGCATTGATAACCAACAAGTGCTGCAAAACCAAAGAGCATAAACTGAAAAAAGAACTAAACTTTATACCTTAGATGAGGACTTGCTTCCAAACAGCATGCTTAAGCGTCTAATGCCCTTACCAGCTTCTTGCTTTTCCTGTAATTAAAAAAAAGAGTGGTAAATTTTCATACAAGATAATTTACTACTGGTAATGAGTGCTGAAGGCATCATCTGACCACGTAAGCTAAATCTGGGGACAAACGAAGTCTCAAAACCTTCAAAAATCCTGCGAAATACTAGTACAAAGAAACACTTCAAACTTATTTCATACCTGGGAGCGATTCAGCGTAGTTTCCCTCCCAAATGTTTTTTTGTGTCGTTACGCAAGGCTTTCCTTGGGTGACGACACAGAAATGGCTACGAGGGAGACTAGTTTCAGCGTATTAATTTGGATATATCAACAAAGTTCAAATGGTAAATTGGCCACCGTAACGATTACAAAAGCTGACGTTTCCAGCGTTAGCCCTTCGTCGGAGCTAGTTTCAGCGTACACTGTATGTTCAGCGTACACTGTATGTTGCAAATAGAGCACTTTTCAATCGAGTGTCGTAAAAACCAAAAGCACAATAATTATAACGGCTAGTCATAGAAAAAAAAAATCTTAAGGAATAATAGGAATTCAATATTAATAAAATATGATTTTAAGAAACGTAGAAAATGCGAGCGCATAAGCAAGCGAAGTAGAGTAATGACTCATGAAGTCCGTCGCGCGAGTCAAAAAAATCGGTGAAAAAAAAATTGATGTTAAGGCGCCGCGGGGGCTCTAAGATGACGTCTATACACCGTGGAACCTCCATGATTCGGGCGCTCGAAAAGTTTGGAAGGACTGCTCGTAGTATATGACTTGGAAGACTTTCGACACCATACTGGAAATTGTTTTCAACTTCAAAACAAAATCTAGAATAATCAAATTATGCTACTGACCATACCAAGATGTCTGGCAACGCAGCGTTAAAAGCAAATACAAATGCATAGTGATCATTCAACCAACACCTACGCTTGTGATCTCCAAGAATCGTAAAGGAAGCTATCCAGGTGTGGGCTATTTTCATGGATTATCGTGCCAAGTCAAGCCCTCAAGCCAGAGTTCTAAAGGATTTCACTTTTTAAAGCAGCTGACACGAACGCATTACAAAGAAAACATCTGATTCATTCGTAAGAATTTCGAGCTCCAGCAATGAGCCACAGGAGACTCTTGAAGAACTGCAGTGCTTCTCTTGAGTATGGCAGCATTACCCGCGTTGGACGCGCGTGTTCTGAATTCTCACGCATTTCACGCGTGTGAACTGCATACATTCCCTACTACGTCCATATGTGTCACGCCAAAGTTAACACGTTAAGCACTGTATCAGTTTCTGGAAATGTCTTGAAATACTCTTTGAGCTTAACGTCTAATGGCTGTTCAGTTCGAACGCCTTTAAACTATCTGTAAATTAACCATAACGAGTGCAAATATCTCGCAATACTGCCTGATGAACCATGAAATAAAAAGTAAGTGTTATCTACCTTTTCCACTTCTTCTGAATCGTCCGCACTTAAGTCTGGACCACTGCAATGGGAGCAACATAACATAACTTTAAGAATTAAAACAGTAAGTTGCAGAGAGGTAAACCTCACATTTCTCACTTTCTCGACATTAACATGCACAAAAGTAAAATGAAATTACGAAAGTAAAATGGAAATTCCTTTCGAGTTTGCCGGTCCTTTAAGGGTCGAAACCCTTAAACGTTCTTTTTTTGATACAAACGATTTACAAATGCACATTTTTTATGTAAATTGTTAAATCAAGTTTTCCAGGGAGATCACGACTTGAAAATGTGCGAAGGAAAGATTGCCGAATCCACTGAAGACGGCTCAGGGGAACACTGAATTACCAGAAAAGACCGAGGCCTGTTATACTTTCATCAGAGTTCAAGAGTACCTGTCAGACTGTAAATGGTTTAAACTTAGTCGAATCAAACCCATTGACATGTTTAGATAGAATATTTTGACCAAGCGTTGCTTTAACAAATCAGTCGTAATAATAGATCCCGTAATAGTAGATTCGAGCATTCGCATTATGACACCAAAGAAAACATTTCAATAATCTACAAAACACTCACTTTTCTCCTAGAAATTCTTCCAACGACAACCTGTTACTAGCTTTGTCTTGAGTTTCTCTGCAAAAAAATAAAAAATAAAATATAACTAAATAAACTTAACTTACTTTCCTTGTCTTACAAGAACCATTTCGTGTCGCCAAAGAACTCTTAACCTTACATCAGTATTACCTAAGATTCACGTTTGTGGAAAATCAATTATCTGGTTTTTTTTATATAGATATCATTCGGTGCTACAATTCCTACAGAATTCATCACCCTTAAAAACCACCCTTCCACTCAACTGCCTGAAAAAATCTTATTGTTGTAAATGTTCATTTAAAGGTCGATCATTGTGAGAAACTCTTCGCATGAGAGTGAGTGCCGCATTCAAGTAAGTATTCACACTCCACAACTCCTCTATGTCTCCAAAGTAAAATATCAATTGTTGGGGATACTTTTGAAGACCTCTATGTCCATAACCAATCCCAATTTGTCAAACTAATCACATATAACACAAACAGTTCTGGTTTGAGTCTCAGTTTACAACTAATGTTATTTAGAGTAAATGGTTTTTTAACTCTGTGTCCTTTTAGCTGGAAGTAAACATTTAGGATTGTTAAAGAACACACAATAAACTATCCTCTTCAAACGTGTTTTCGTAACTTTTCTTCGATCAAACAAAGAGCAAAAGAAGTAACCGAGCCCCTAATATAGGCCCTATTCCAAAGGGAATACCTCTTAAGCTCTCGAATATGCTTAGACTCAGTGCATCTAGTGCTCCGGAGTGTTTGGGGGGAGACCGAATAGAAGCTGTATTTAACGTCCACTTTGGCAAAATTCACGACACAGGATTGGCTGTTTCAAGATCCTCCATAGATCTCCGACCAAGGGAATGAATTAAGAATAGCTCAGGAATAAGGCACTACGGATCCAGTCTCTTAACTAATGCTCTCTTTCGTTAGCATTAAATTCAACAAAGCAATCGGACGTGCCGTCTTCCTCTTTAAACATTACCTTATCGTTGCTAGAGTATACAAGGAATTCCACTTCTTGGTTGTTTTAGCGGTTAAACGCAGGTGTCGTCTTTTTTGACTGAACAAGAGAATGGTGGCAAGGCAATGCAAAGTTTGTTATATTTTATGATTTATCTTACGGTTTAAACATTTCTCTTAAATTATGCAAAGCAAGTGTAGAAGGAAATTATGGATAAACTATTTTTTCCAGTTTAAATCTTTCTTGTTGTTCTTTGAGGTTGAAACCCTCAAGTTTTTTCTTCACCGTTCATAAAAAAGTTTAAACAAAATTAAAGATTTTTAACAGAAAATGAGACTTTGAACGGCGAGATTTAAAAAAAATGTTTTATGTTATTATTTCTGTTGTCGTTAAAGATCACATGTTAAAGTAAGAGATTTCAGTAACATATTTCAAATTAGTATCAGTTCGCTTAAGTTTATCTCGTCCTTCCTTTTATCAGTTAATAAGAAGACAGATGGCAGAACTCACTCCTCATTCAGGAAGTCCATCAATGACATCTGTGTCTCGACCTTGGATAGATTTCTCTTCTGAACCTCAGGGCTAAATTGAGATCTAAAAACAAAATGTTTTGCATAAGTGACAAAAAAGGTTATGTAAGTCTTAGTAAGTCTTGGAGACACGGAGGCCCGTAAATGCTAACGCTTATTCCGGGTTTCTGTAACATTAAGAGGCCAAGAGTATGTCTACCTCACCCCACCCCTCGACAGGATGCCAGACTCGCTCCCGCGCGGAGAGGGGTATGATGAGAGTACAGATTCTCGCCCAGGACTTCTCAATCAAGACTCAGTGCAAGGCAGAGATAGATGTACAGTTAATGGAAAGTCAGAGAAAGTCGTGGGGAGAAAACTGACAGTGCACAAAAAAAAATTCACGTAAAAAAAAAAATTACTTAAAGGATGAAAAGAGTGTCTGAATCAAGCTGAGCCGATAATTTACACAAAGTTTAGCCGGTTTCATAAAACCGCGTCATAAACAATGCGATCGTTCATCTGAACATTTATTTTTGTGAACAGGGTCAAGAGGGCCGAAAGCTAATAGTAGATTGATATAAATTTAATCGAATCAACCCTCTTTTTTTTTTTAACAATAACTGTAGAAATTCTCACGCCCTCAATAGTCGTGGGTCATTGTCAAGGAGGTTTATAACATAATGAACAAAGTAAGCATCATCTGATGAATCATTTCAGTTTCCACTGAAGTGGACGCTTTATCAGGTTATAGAGCCTGCATGTAATAAAAACAATAGAACGCATTTTTTCCGGGCTCTATTTAACAAATGGTAAACACCACAGCGTACACTATTGAGTTATGGATGCACGCGGGAGGTTGCTAAGCACGAAAGAAGCGTAAGAGTCGCTCGAGGCGATAGCGAGGGACGCTAAATTGACCAATCAGAGCGCGCGCTTTACTTTGGTTGTGCTCTTTCACGTGATAAAACCACTCGGAAAGCTTATGCTCGTGTTCTCCCAACATCCCGCGTGGCTTTATCACGTTATATAGCCCACAAAAAAATGTTTTCTATTGCTTAAATAGACAATAAAAATGACGTATCATGTAATAAAACGCTCAGCAATCCTCGCCACGTCGGCGAAAAAAAATTTCTTTCGCAAAAACAATTGCAAACTTCTGAAATATGGACAGTGGCGAATATCCGAAATTTAAGGTCGGCATACTCTCAGAAATGTCACTTTAGTTTTGAACATTGTTGTTGTCATTTATATGAGAGCCTGAGAATCACTGATGGCGCGGTTTGGGTAAGACTTCGTGTAAATAACCGGCCCACTGTTCTAAAAACACTCCTTGAGAAGAAAAAATTATTTTACCAGACTGGTGAAATCCTTTTTGACAAAGGAAAGTAACTTAATACTTTACTTACCCAGGCTTTTTGTCCTCAATAGGATTTCCTGAAAATTTTAATTGGCTTGCATTAAAAATATGTCAATAACGTGGTTCAAATCACACTTAAACCAGGAATTGTCTTCTTTTAAACAGAGGCCCAATCTAATATTTCCAAATTCAGCTATAACCGGTGAACCTCAGCCTGAGGCCATGGGAACTAAACTAAAGAATTGGTAAGGATTACTCCCCGCAGCCTTGTATGGACGTCTACTGCCAGGACTGTGATTTAGAAGAGACTGGGTGCCACACATCACTAACTTCTAACTTTGAGCAAGCCATAAAACTCCAAGTTATAATTTTCAAGCTTTATGAGCCAGTACCCTGGATATTCAAGACAATGGTCACTAGTCACCCAACGATTCTTAAAAGAGCAGAGCTTTCATTGATCAGATGTACAACAAATTTTGAAATACTGAAAGCAGGGTATTCTCGTTGGGGTCTTAAAAGATAATTTGGTTCGATCAACTGAGTTGATAAATATAAATTGCTCACCTCAAGAGTTTCTGAGCTTCAACTCAGTTGATACAACCAAAACATTCTTAGGAGAGGTGACCACCTTCCTAATCTCACTCTGCCAAACGTACAATGTGTGTGTGAATTGACCAATCAGAGCGCGCGCTTTACTTTGGTTACGTTATAATCAGATCTTGGAAATACTTACCATCCTCTCCAAGTTTAAGGTCAGCCAAACAACTGTAAGAATACGATTTTGTATGGAGATTACTTTTGTTTGGACCAAGAAGACCGTTGTCCTTATGGTTCACATTGACATCAACATCAGTCAGCGAAGTTATAGACACATTGCTAGATGCTTTACCCAAGTTTTGTTTATCATCACTGGCCTTCTTTATAGAATCTAAAATATCTGCAAGTTTGTTCCCCTCTTCCTTGGGACTGTCAAGATTCAATGACACAGGTCTCTTATTTTTGAGAGCTTGTATCCTGCTCCGTGGTTCATTTTCAACTTTTTCTTCACTGTCAGCTTCTTTAGTTAAATCATCAAGGCTTGAGCTGACTCTCTTGTTTAGGTCAGGCTTCTCTTCGTGTTTTCCCCAGCTATGTGCTCGTCGTACATCACTCTTACCATCCACAGAAAGAAGTTTATTGTCTGCGCTACAAGAGGAATCCTCTTCTCTCTGAATAGTTTCTCTTATTTTATCGGGAGAAGTTCTAAGATTAACACCTAGAGGGCTTGCTTTTCCATCCTTTTGATCAGTAACACCATTCACAATCGATTTCTCCTCCTTAGATTTCATCCCTGAAACCATAAAAGGACACATACATTGGTTATCTAGCAGTGAGACTCGATAAAAAAAGATAAATTATTGGTAAGAATGAGATAGAAATAATGACAATAGCTAGTGGTAATAACAAAAGTGATAATAACTTTACAGAGGCGGCGAAGCATTTTGATAACTTTGGAGGGGGGACCTTATCTTTACCCTGGCATGTCCACACCCCTACTCGAATTTTCCAAAATGCCCTTTGCGTTGTTCGTTAGCACAAGCAACCCCTTTGCAATCTTTACAGTTTCTAGTGTGTCCATAATCGATTTGTGACTTACTTTCATCTTTTCATCTCGGGCACGATCGAAAATTTTTCAGCTTTGCATTCGACTGGGTTCTCAGAAACAAAATTAAATCATTTCTAATTTCTTAGACATGCTGTCTAGTTCAATGGAGTAATGTTGCTTCTCAAACACAAGCCAGAGCTGTTCAAAAAAAGGTTTTGCAACATATCATTTCGCCAAGCGCAATGCTGATTAAATTGAGCATTTTTGAAAAGATAGACAACCTTTATTTTAGCACGATAGTAATAAAAGGTATGCTACTTATGGGATCACGAGGCCGAATATTTTGCCAATTTTTATGCTGCGCTAGCGTTATTTTCGGCACCAAACGTAAGGGGGGGGAGGGGGGAGGGGGCTGTGCCTCCAAAAAATTTTTGTTCGGGGGGGCTACAGCCCCACTGCTCCGCCGTCTATGCCTTAAAATCTCATTCAAAACTTTCTTTTCTGCTCATTCTTCGAAATCAAACTTTAAAATACATTTGTAAGTTGTTATGAAACTGTTACTTTACCTGCAATAATCTGAGCTTGTTGTAGGTCCTGTGCACTTAATGATGGGCATGACAAGCGACGCAAATGCTTTCCCTGCATACCACCTCTACCGGCCTAGAATTCAACGATGTGATACTCTAAATAGCGTGATAAAATAACACTGAAAACCCAACAGCCAATTTTGCTATCTTGAAACTTGAAGCACATCTTGAACCTGAACTTGAAGCACATCTTGAAAAGTAAAACGAACTCTTCTTGTGGTTTTTGGTTTGAAGCACTTCTGATAGGGGGAAGTTAAAAAAAAGTCCTGTATTCTTTACAACGTTCTAGTGGGAAAGATGGACTTATTTACAGGATTACCTGCTTTATTTCTGCAAAAAGAAATTCTTTGATGCCTTTTATCATTTACTGTCCAGGCTTATTTTGTCAAGATTGCTGGAGATTTTTTTCATAGACCTCAAAAAAACCTCGATAGCCCATAAAGATGCAGTGTTCACCTTTTCAGGAAAGAAACGGTAAAACTTACCGCCTATGGTACCTTTTGTTACAGGTAACAGGATTGCTCTACCGGTTTAAGAATTTCTTTTACCTTTTGTACTTAAAATAAGGGAGAAAACCGAAGCTGCCAAAAAAGAACTTTCCCTAATATCCCTCGAAGTACCCCTGTAGATGTAAATCCTTTCAGTACCATACCTCTCTAGAACCTCTCTGTGAGTTGACCATCCTAAGTTTCTGTATTTCTTCATTGATGTCCCTCAGTCTCTTCAGATTTTGTTCTGAAAGCAACGAACAATCAACAGGTCAAAAAAAAAAAACAGTTTAATCAAGATTATAACAAAATTCTTGAACGTGATTGGTCATCATCAGCCCGATTTCAGCACAAATACGATAGTGTACTTGTCATGCTTGTAATTGGAAAGTGTAATGGGCCATTGCAGAAACGTGAGAGGACTGGGACGAGTTTCTTATATTGATTACATTGAAAATCTAAACATTTCAACTGAAATGTTACTGAATGAAAAGCTACCCAGCCAAGTTTAAGAGTTTTCAGCGGAAAAGCGTCCAAACTGGAGCCTTGCAAGGGACAGTTAACACGTCATGCCTGTGTAAGTGAACAGAATGTGTCATGTGCGCGTGCTGTTGTCGCGCATTACGCCGAGTTAACTGTTGTTTCTTTTTATGAAAACGTATAAACGATGTCTACTTTCTTTGTCGAATTTTTCATAGTTTTGATTAATTGGTAACAGGACTTCGTGTCGTCCAATTCTGTTTGTAATCATACTCGTGATAAACAAATCTGACTCCCGTTTCATGGTTGTCCAATTTTGTTAGTCGCTCTTATGATTACCGAAAGAATAGTCCATTTTACAGTTGTGTGCTTGGTTGCCAAGCCTTTGAATGGGAGTGAGGCTAAGGTTGACCTTGTTATGATACAAACCTTGCTGCCTTTCAAATGTAAATAACTTTGTTATCATGCTAAGTAGATACAGGTCTCTATCACAACAAGGTCACCTTAAGCCTCACTCTGAATCAAAGGCTTGGCAACTAAGTACTCAACTGCAAAGTGGCCTATTGGACTCCACTCGGTCCTTTATTAATCCACATGCTACATGGATCTCAGTTTTGATACATGTAACATAGAAACCTACAATCAATCTCTTTTTTAAGTTTTCTTCTCTTTCCTATTGTCTTTTTTTTCCACAGAAATTAAGGTGGAGACTAACTGCTGCTCACATTACCCACTGCACTACATTTATCCATGCACCATTTACTGAATAAAATACCTAATCCTAGTTTTAGTAATTAAAAATACCTAATAGTTGTCTATTGCCACCCCCACTGCTTCTGACTGATGACATACTGTTCAGTTGACTGGTGAACTTCTTTGGTGAGAGCTCCCTGTTGATTTGCTTTATTTCCTCATCACTGCTAGATGCATCTTCTAAGAAATACATTATTTCAGAGGTCAATTTTAAAATCCATGAAATATACAAAAATCATTAGAAACCACTTTTTTTTTTTTTACAAGAGAACTTGGCAACATTACTATGCTTCAAATCATAACCAAGGTGTTAGACACTAGGATAATAAACAACAGAACACAGCATGGAAAAAAGAGAAGTAGTCAAGAGCAACAATCAGACCTATTGTGTCTTTGTTTTTTCTTCGAACTGGCCAAGAGTGACGGAACTTTGGTACTCTTTTTTTCATCTAAAGGCAAAAAGTAGAAATGGAGACAATATCATTATGAATGCATTATTTCCCCTGAATAATATTTTGTTGACACGACTATTCAAAATTCAATCTTGATAGGATCTAATTTAACGAAAAGAGAGTCATGAATCAAGTCATTTTGCCATGCAAAGAACAGTTGATCCTCCCCGGTGATTTCAGTATTTTAATGTTCATACTTACTTCCTCTTCAACCAATGAATTAATGTCTTGGAGCATTTCAATATCCTTTTCTGTTAAGATAAATAAATTAAAGTTTGAGAACAAAGCGGGAATAACAAAGATTCTACTTACCACGTTTGAGAAACACCACCCGGTTGTACAATGTGTACCTTTTAGGGAAATTAAACTGCTGAGTATCTAAGCAGTCTTCAGGTTTTGTGTTTGTGCAAAATTTGTAGCTAGACATAATTAACATTACACACTTAATGTATGGTCCTGGGGGAAACAGTTAGTTTTGTTTTCATCGAGGGAAACATCAGGACTTAAAGGAAAACAAACCTAACTAGTTTACTGTGGGACCATACATTAAGTGCTCTGTTATATATTTACACTTTTTCTTAAAATTATATGGCAAAAACATGCTATTGTATTCAGTTGGGATACATTTGAATTTGATCAGGGGCACATGATCAAGAATCAACCAATCACAGTGCTTGTTTTGTTGAGTGAAAGTCTAGGTATATAACAATTTACATTGCAACATCAGTATGCATATTCTCCATACTGTTCTCTATACATTTCCTTTGGTGCAGTCAAGAAATCATTTAATAAACAAAGCTACAAAGGCTAGAGATCATTTTCTTTATTCTCCTGATCTTAATCAGGGCTCGAAATTGCGACCAATACAGTCGCAGTTGCGACTTAATTTTTATGTTTGTGACTAAAGCTTCCTGAGGAGTTGCAAATTTACGAGTAGAATGAAAAAGCCAGCAGTCGCTACTTTACCACTATTTTTGCTGAAATAAATAAAGAAACGAAAAAATATATTGTCGTGTGCCTTGATTATCATAGACATTTGAAGATGTAGAATAAAATTGTACCTAATTTATCTGCAATTTTGTGCATGCAACGCCATTACCTTGATCGGCTGCCATTGCAGCAGTCTCTTATTCATATGTATTGCAGGCTCATATCTTTGTTGGTTAAACCACTGGATTTTTGTGACTAAAATTCGTGAACTTGCGACTATATTTACGTATCAAGTCGCAAGATGGCAACTGAACTTTTCTATTAATTTTGAGCCATGTTAATGAATGATTCAACGGTATTACTGTATGGAGAAATTAGATGCTGGTCACTCTGAGGGTCTGAAGGATTAACACTCACCAAGGGAGTTCTGATGTTGAGTTTTATAACTGGATATTGTGGTGGTACCCAGCTCACTTTTTTTGACCTGTGGTTTAGACATGTCTTTGGCAGTCCTCTTCTCGCAATCACCTGGACCCCTGTGTGAGGACACGAAAATAACTCAGAACTGCGAGTCTATAAGCCAGTTATGGTTTTGGAAAAGTTACAAACTGCAGTGTTTCAGCAGTAAAAATTTAACGGACCACTTTGACAGCTTTTTTTTCAAAAAAATTTTTTTTTTTGAATTCTTGAAGGGCACAACTTTTCTTTATGCACACAGAGAATGCCAGCACAATAATCATACACAAGAGCAAGCAACTTGAAGACATAACAACCTGTGGAAAGACTCGAATAAGTTCTTACTGATAAAGACTGCATTTTCATGGTAACAAGTTTGTTGTTACTACAATTTAGATGCTATTCATATTCCATCTTTTATACAGAGGCTTAGTTAAATAACTTTTTAAAAAAAATTGTCTGTTGCGTCAAGACGTCTTTCTGAGACACTGAGTATGATATTAACCTTGAAAACATGTCAGCAAGTAACTTCATTCCCTTCTCGCGAGCTATATCCTCAGGTAATCTGCCTGACTTGTCCTGAATGTGAAGAGCCTCCATTGATCCTGGCTGGTCAAGAAGATACGTTGCCAGTTGAGTAAATCCTAGACGTGCTGAAAGATGAAGTAATGTTTCCTGACCTGGGGATGAAGAAATAGATGAAAAATCATCTTGGCAAGTGTTGTTAAGCTTCAATGAAAGAACCTCTCAGGAAATGTGCTGCTTATCAAGAAGTCTATTTCATTTCTGTTTCAGTTTGAAACAAAACAACATTTTTGTTGTGGAAATCTTAAATTTTAGGCATTACTAAAATAACAAGTACAAACTTTAGACTGAAAAAAAGCCAAACCTGTGGGTAAGCAAAAAAGTTAGCAACTTTCAAACCATATTAAATTTCAAAACAGTTGTATTTATAAAACATTTGAATGTTAATGCTTGGCTTACTGAAAATGTCAGAATCTTATTTACAATCTCTCAACAAATGTTTTAATAATTTTTTTCAAAGTTTGATTAAGTTGCAAGGTCTATGTAAACCTTGGCCCTGCTATATTTACATTGCCATTACACAATTACAATAGTGAGGCATACACCTAACAAGGCATCAGTTTAAAATTGAATTCTCAAATTCTCAATTCTCAATTCTCAAACAGTTGGCAACTACAACTATCCCTGCAACCATTTGCTCAGCCCCTAAACTCCCAGAAGAGATTAACATGTACCACCTCTCTGAAGTATCCATATATTATCCAGAAAACAGGTAATGAAGTTGTTCTGTGTAGAAGTTTAGGGCTTGACACTAACTTTTCAACTTACTAGCCAAGTGGCTAGTGACATCTTAGATGTTTTTAGATGTTACATCAATTTCAGTCTGTTTACTAGCCAAACTGGCTGGTGGAAATTGAAAACCACTAATCAAAACCGAATTTCCACTAGTCTGTGGCTAGTGGGCTACCGTTAGTGTCGAGCCCAGGAAGTTGTTAACTTGATCAAACACCAAATTCTCTACACTTATTTACAAGAAAATGTGAAAGTAGCAAGAAAGGAGAATTAATAGTCATATCTTGGGAGTTGTAAGGTTAAATATACCATTAATATACCGGGTTAACAACCAAAATGTGATACTCAGAGCAAACTCAACAAACCACATGCATATCATGCAAAAGTTAAGAAAAACATAATTGGCATGGTTTTTTACGTAGATTAATGACTATACTGTACAACTTGAAAAACATTAAGATAGTAGGTTGGTGGGAAAAGATTAGTCATGGTGGAGCCAAAATAATAACAGGCCGTCAAACATCACATCATCCATTCCCAGGCCACAACATTGTGTGTTAAAATCATTTTCCACATATTGTTTTTTTTGCTCAGCCAATGGAATTTAACACTTTTAAAACACCAAACTAAGAGACTTACCATTTTTATTCTGGAAGTTCTCTACTCCATTCTCACCAAATAATGACCAAGTTGGGGGCAAATCCAGGAATTCAAAGGCATTTGTTATTCTTGAATCTAAGGTGTCTCTGTATTCCTTGGATACTGTATCTGATATCAAGGTCAGTGATGCTAAGCATTCAAACAGCTTGCTGTCTGATGCACTGTCTGCCAAAAGCTTTGCAATAATCTGCTCTGTTTCAAGCCAGTATAAAAACTTGTGTGATGAAAGAGGTCCCACTTTGCTTTCCTGGGCACAATAAACAGTGAGTGTAACTTTCTCTGCTTGGTCATGATCTGACAGGAATAAAAACAAGGCATTAATTTACATTTGTATGTAGAGCAAAAGAAGAGAACTTTTGTTAGGTAAAGGAAATTTAAAAGGAATTATCTATAACAATATCCCCTCATTATTATCCAACTACACTTAGACGAGTAAAAATAACACCATAGACGAGTACAAATCACGCAGTATTTGTACTCATCTATTGTAGAGTACCGGTTAAACAGGTTTTCTCGCATCGCGCAAGCAAAGAATTGAATTGTAGTTGCGAAAAAGAAAAGTGGCGGACAATTTGAATCATATTTCCGACGACGAAGAGTCAGAATGGCTGGCAAATATAGATCCAAGTTTATTAGATGAATCAAACGAAGAAAAACAGCTTGACGACCAGAAAATTTCTTCATTTAATGCAGAAAATAGAAACTGCAACACAATGCACCAATTCCGTTCCGCTTCACATACTTCTGTCATGCACTCCTCGTAAATAAATATCCGCAAAATTTGCCTGCACTGAAATAGCAGTTTGGCGTGTTGGATAATGAATAACTTATTAGACGTTTTGTTGTGTAGTATCGCTGCATATTTTTACTCGTTATTTGTATTTTGACGAGCCCTATGGGCACAACTATAAAAATATGGCACAACTCATAAAAATAATCAGCGATACTACACAAAAAACGTCTAATAAGATATATATATCTTGTGGTTTGATGTGTACACAAAGAGTAAAAACTGGCAGGCAGTTATAAACACAACTGACTTTTTCCAAATTGTAGGAACCTGCATGAATACAGTCATGACAACAATTTCAGTGCATCACTCTATTTCCCTACTTTCTTCACACTAGTAATGCATCAGGTTTAGTGCCTCTGTATCATCTATCAATAAATAAATTGCAGTGACTGTGAGGAAGATGACAGATGACACAAAACTTGTGTTCAGATTGGCTATCCAAGCTGACAAGATGGGTCCATCTTGCCCGCTCAGGATTGTGTGCTTTGACCCCACACAAGGGAACAAATTGCATGGAGCAGACTTACAAAGTTTGTAAATTTTTTGGACAATGTCAGTAATGGAGTCAAAATAAAGAAAACTTAAATAAATCTGCCCAATCGAAGTTGGCTTTCTCTCACAGTCCTAGAATAAAAAAGTTTCATTCTTGATTCTCATTGAAGCAAACTCTTTTTGCTAATAAACAAATCCTTTACAGACTGAGCTTGTTCATGCAGTCAAAATGGCTGGATATAGCCTCAATTTTTTTTTTTTTTGTGCTACTATGGACCTCAACTTCATCTTGGTCCTTAAATTCACAAAGAACTTAGCCAATATCCAGCCTTCTTGACCTCAGCTTGGTCAATAGTACAAATCCATTATGAGACAGTTGTGTCAAGAGAAGTTTTCATTAATGTACCTGGTACAATGGCACGAAGAGTGAATGTATTTATTTGCTGTGCTGTTGTTACATGTCGCTGGTTTCTTCCTTCAAATACCATATAAAAATCTCCATTGTCTGGCAGTGGAAATTCATCTGAGAATGTTATAAAAATCACCTCTCCACCCTGAATCAAGAAAAGAATAACTTGAGAAAAATATAAAAAACCCAATAAACAGTAGTCAGTGTTAAGCTGATTCTATAACTGTTTTGAAACAAATTTAGTGAGTGCAGCACTCCAACTGTTTTTAGTCACCAAGGCAACTAGAAAAATCAAGGCAACTAGAAAAATCAAGGCAACTAGAAAAATCAAGGCAACCAAATTTGCAGCAGAAATTGCCGATTTGGCAACCTGCAGTAGGCAGTCATGAAGCAAGCTACAACACCATTACAACTTAGTTTTACTGGCCTGAAGTCAAAGTGAGATAAATATTTCAGGGATTTCAATAAATTCGGAAGTAGGTGTATATATATTAGAACATAAGTAGGCAGAAGACAGTTCAGCAGTGATTGAGGCAGATTTGTCACCAGTCTTTCTCTTCTGTCCATTCAACATGCCACACAGTGAACCGATTGTGTTGTTGAATGAATTGTTAGAACTCATTACAAAAATCACCCAACAATCCAAAAGAACACAAAATATCAACAAAAAAACACCTTTATTGATGACTGCCTTTAGAATATATTGGTTTTTTTCCAAAAAACACGCAAAAACTGGGAGGTGGAATGGCCATAGTAGCCTGCTCTGTTGTGGAGAGTAGCCGTTAGAATTCACTGGTTGCCAGCTTCTAATGAAACCCCGGTCTTTTCTAATAATACCACTCAGTCGCATTCTCCATCTTTGCCAATAAAAATTTAGCTCTTTCTCCATAATTGCACAAGAATTCCATGGTGAGATGCAACATACATCTCTTACGAGACGAATGCCACAGTCATAATGCTTGCACCTTAAGCAAGGCATGCAGTGAGCAGTTTAGTCTGTCAAGTGATATTTTACAAAGTTCATCAAGTTCATCCAAGTTCAAATTTTCTTCATTGACAAGTACAAAATTCTGTAAGCTGGTGAATCAATTTTCAAAGTGTTTCCTTATTATGAAAAAGGTAAACAAAAATAGAGATTTTGGGCAGTATAAATTGAGTAATCAATAATTTTGGACTACCACTTCTTGTTGTTAAAAAGGCCCACAAAACCAGTAAAGGCATGCCAAAATTTCAGAGGAAAAGAAATCCAGGTTTGAGAAAAAACTGGACCTTGAGTGTTCAAAAACCGACAATTCAAAATTGATTGAAGGCAATTAGAAACAAAAAAACTGTATTAATCAATCAGTTAAAGGAAAGCAAATTCTTAATTATTCAAACTATTACAACTGAAATTACAAGATGTGCCAGTTATTTAACTGTTATCAAATATAAATAAAAAATTGTTTTGAGTTAGAAACAAGCTGCCAAGTGTAACTTGTCAGAGGAAAAAACTAAGCAACGGCAAATAATGACAGGAAATAAATAAGAGGAGATAGGCACGAAAAAAGTAGGATTAAATTTACCTTTCAAATTTACAGATATAAAAACCAAACAAACTCAAGAAGAGTGAGATTATTGCAAAGATAAGAACCAAAACAACGACTGTTCAGGGATATCCGCACGCCAATGTTATTTACAAACCTCAGCCAAACAAACTTACGTCGTTAATCACACCGGAGATGCATAAAATATGCCAGAGATGACCGGATTTTCCGTTCGAAATGGTCTTAATTTTTATTTGAACAGATTTGCTTCAATGAATAATTCCCAAGATATCCTTAGAAAGATTCGATCGCGTGACGTGCGTAAAGCCAGTATCCTCCGTGCTTTGGAAATCAACACAGTCAAAGAGACATCTCACGATCGAATCTTCCAAGTTGTGTAAACAAATCTTTCGACCTTGGTGTGAGATTCGAAATTAACTTAGCCTACGCTCTCTCGCGACGAAATCAACCCGGCGATTTATCAATTACCGGACAAATTTGACAACAGCGGAGACATAAACAAAACATGAACAATTCAAGTCATTAAATTGGTGACCTAAATTAACCGTTGTGAGCGTAGATCAGGTAAATTCCATTGGCTCCAAATAAAAATAATAGAAAGGAGCAGGCAGGCTAACCACAAATTTAGCGAAATCTGGATGTAACAGAGTTTGTTTCAAAGCATTTAAGTGGCAAAACGGATAACACAAGTGATTATACTTACGCGGGTTGGCGAGCTCTGTGGAGTGAAGGCCATGCAACATGCCTCTGTTAAAAAGAAAGAATATTGTCAGTGGAATAGTTCATCGGGCCTCCAGAATGTAACTTTCAATGATCGAGTTGGGACCTGGAACTCTGTGTGTACATTGAAGCCTTTCAAATGCAAATTTCGACCCTAAAGCTTCGATAAAACATGACCAAACGGTAGCGATTTCATTTCAAGAAATAATTATTTAAAAACAAAACAAAGCAAGTCAGTAAATGTTATCGAGGTGTACTAGAGAAAATAAATGTTATTACAATCAACTTTAAGTTGGCAAAACTGAGGCCTTCACACTCCGAGTTACTTAGAACTTGTCTTTGATGACTTTGTTTATTTGCTGTATGACTCGTCGATACATTTCAACCTCGAGATATTTTGAGATGTTAATTACAAATTAAAAATTTCTCCACTCATTTATAAACTTAAGATATGAAATGTCTTCCGACTCCACGTTAAACATTCAAGAGCTAGTACGAACGGTTGGCAAATTCTTGGCGAAAAGTCATTCGAATTAAATCGATCGCTTCCCGTGCACCATTCAATTAACAAAATTGTCCAACGATTTCCTTTTTTATTTGATGGCAAATACATCAACCCCCACGAAAAGTCAAATCACTTCTTCTATTTATCACAGTGTCAAATATGAACATTACGATTAAATATGAGCTAACGTTCACAGGAACACAGAAACCTTCGTGCGAAAAGAATAATTGTCCACAAATGTTGTGGGAAACCGAGGTTGACCGAGCTGACCTTGGCTTCAAACATTTTTTGCGATCGGACCAAAATCTTGACAAGCTATCCGCTCAAACAGTTTATTTATACATTAATTCGAAAAGCAACTTAGTTTTCCCGTTAACATGTGTTCAAAATTATCGAATTTTGCTTGTTAAGTGGGCTCAATTCAACAACGCTGCATGTATTTTTAGCTGGATGACCCGCGATTGCGTCTCACAAAAGGGGAACAATAACGCCTGTAGTTATTTCATTTTCCAATTTAGCAACACAGCCGATACATTATGCAGTTATACGTTGCAAGTAACATAGACTGAAGGTAGATGGAGGTCTTTATACTTGAGAGACTTATCGATGAGTTCATTAATACCTAACAATCGGAGTTTTTTTAAGCCACATCTGATTAGAGAAGCTAACTTCAAAGAATCCGTTAAAAGTTTGGAAAATTCTTAGGTTTGGAACTACAGATTAGTCAAAGTAAAACGTAGTCACGTCTTACCTGTTATCTTGTCGGAGTCTTTAGACTTTGAAGAGTTCATTTTGGTTCGCTGATGACTCTGTTTCAACGAGGAATTGTTCATCAACCGGTCAAATTAAAATTCACTGATGGGGAGTCGTATTTATCCACTAGCAAAACCACGTTCCTCTCAATACAGTAACGACCATGATACACATTAGACGGTCACAAAAGCACACAAAAACATAACGCTCGCTTGTCGGAAATCACAGCCAGCGACAGCCATGGTTGCCTAGTACCACTTGTACTTCATTTTGTACGCGCCGCCATTTTCGTTTTAGCTTCCATCCGTTAAATTTCACATTTACAAACTGCTCCACTGCATTCCACAAGAAGTTTAACCTTAAGGTAATAGGGGTTTCTCTCTCTTATGGTAAAATGAATTCACGTGGATGAAAAGTCACCAGTCTTCCAACTAGAACGAACCGATCCCTCTAAACAATTTACACAATTCGTTCCAAATCCTCAGAACCTTCCAACAGTGCTTGGTGACGTCACATGACCATCTTCCCATGCCCCCCCCCCCCCCCCCCACCACAGGAAAAGGAACTTTTTTGGCGCGCAGAAGTATTTTTCATTCCAGCTGGCGGAAACATTGTGAAAGGCCACCAAAGCTCGCTCTATTTTTCCCTCCACTTTCCACATTATCATGAAAGAGTGGACTCTAAACATCTTTTAAAATCGGATTTCCTTTACAGCCCACCACAACTTTGTTAATTCAAGTTCAGAGGTCTCGGTTCTTTCTTGCGAGATCACAAGGAGATTAAACATTAATTTATTCTACTCGCCTCCTAATTACTACTTCAGAGCAGAATAATTTACAATACCTTCATGTTTTCGTTTTAGCAATCCTTCCTAACTCCATTCTCATAAACACCCTTTCTCTGTGACTTATATCTTTACTTTTAAAAGGTCTTACTTCGCATTTTTTTTCTTTATTTCCGAGTCTACAGCTATAGTGGGAAGCTTGGAATAAGTGCACCGCTCTTAAAATTAGCTATGAAACAATTAACTTAATGATAAGTAGCGAGTCAACTATAAATGGCAAGATTAAAAGCCATGAGACGGTATTTTGGATTGTTATTATCATCATAATTTATTCATTTTTTTTTTTTAAAGAGCACCTTATTAGCTGAGGGAAAAAGTGAATCATATATCAACCTGCAATGGTTGACAAACATACATCAGAAAAAATAGACAAAAATGAGCCAAGAATGATAGGGAATGGAAAGATTGCTGCAGATTTCTACGGTCGATCTTGAAAAATCTGTGGTTAAATTTCCCATAACATGCCTAGTGTGACGTAGTTACTAAAACTTGTTAGCAGCCATGGCATCTAAGCCGCTTAACTCCGACTGAGCTTACCTAAGTTGTCTAGTCTTGCGTAAAAACTTCAAATAATGGTTTTGACCCTGACGATTCCTTTTATGAGTCTGTGAGTGCTATATCAGAGTTGATATTGCTTTTATATTGGCGGTGTTTGTTTGGTGCAAACGCAAAGAGTATGAAGCGTTAATAATTTAATAGGTATTTCCGCCCTAAAAAAACCTCAGTGTTTCCCGTCTAGACTACAAACTACACCGTTTAATTTAAAACAATTTGCTAAAAAAGAGCTCTTCAGTTGAAGTATTTTTCCACGTCTACATCAAGATTGGGAGAGACCATTCTAAGAAAAAGCTTAAAATCTACGATGGAGGAAATATAAACGAAGGAATTTTCAATTTATTTTTCTTGAAATCAGTCATTGATACCGGCATTAGTGACGTACAAACCAATACAAAATCTGGATGATTGACCAGTTTAAGAGCCTTATATTAGCTTTGCTTGTGTAAACACTCCTTTGTTGTGTTGGAATCTACAGATAAAAAATTACTAATTTTTAGACGCGTGGTTTCGTTTATCCATGAAAATTCCATCCTTTTCCGAAAGGCAGCTTCAGAGTTAAAACTGAAAGATTTTCATGACCTCGATTTATTTTGAATTCTTGAGTCTATTTCAGTAGTTCTTTTCCGAATTGCGTGACAAAAAAATAAAAAAAAACCTCTGGAAATTGAACCTTAGATGTAAGACCAAAGACTTTTGATCCTTCGCTGCCAACATTTGATTTCTAGTCGGGGAGTTGTGCGAATTTAGCTTTGTGACAATGTTTTCTATTTAATTTCTAATCAATTGTGTTTAAATATCTTCCAATGCTGTAGAAAAGTAAAATGTTTATAAGTCTTAAAGGTTCAAGAATTTAGCAATGATAATGATGATAATAATGTTTAAGTTATTGATAATAACAAAATAATTCTAGCAGAAACATAGAAAAAGCAAAAAAAAAAATCTAAAAAAATAAAATAAAAAGCGTAGCTGCAGGCTTCGCCGCCAGATAGGCTTGGAGTCCTAAACGGAAAAACTTAGGGAAGAATTGTTTCCAAAGTGCATGTATTTGTGTCATGCCGGGGCTTCTGTTGTACAAAATCAAAAATCTATATCTTTCAGAGACTTTTCCGGCTTCCGCAGGATGGGAATGTATCAGCTCTCCATGGAAAAACAATTGAGCACTATAAAGAGGATGCAACTGTCCATTAGATACCATTCTCTCCGGAGGAAGTCTTCTGTGACTGATCGCGAATATGTGGATAACCGGGGCGTAGCGTGAGCCGGATTTTGAAGGTGTACGCACAGCGCGGAAATTGGAAGCACCGAAGTTGCCCCAAACTAGGGGTTCTGGGGGCATGCTCCCTCAGAAAATTTTGAAATTTAGGATCTCGGGAATCCCATTCCAACTATTTCCGCAAAATTCTTTCATAAATAAGTGCGACGGAAAATGCAGTAGTTAGTTGTTCATTTTACCCATTTCTAGAGTTTTAAAGCTAAAAGGGTGTTGGCTTCCTAAAATAACTAGAGAGTTAACAATTCCAGGAAGCCAAATAACGTTTCTTGTCGTTTATGGGTTAATAAAAAGGTACTAGAAAAACAAACACACGCGCTGGTATAATTCGAAATTTAAAAATCGGCCCTATTTTATGGTAACTGTGACAAATGCTATAAGGAAATTAAAATAATTTTTTTCCAGATTTCAGCTGTATGCACGTTCGTATATGGACGCTACGCCCCTGGATAAAAGCTGCACTGAAGATAAAAATATATCTAGTTAGTGTTGGGGGAGGAATCATTACAAAGTACGCGGCTTTAATCTTGTTGACGCGAGACTCATAAGACCTCCCTAAAATATCCGATGAACTCTTCATCAAATATTTAGGAAGTCCGTTTTTCTACAATCGAAATTAAAGATCAAACGACCCTGTCATTTTAATCTTTCAGACTGCTTTTCATTACCGCAGGAACACCCGCTGGACTCAGTGAAATGCGAGTGTGCGAGGAAACGCGCCCGTCTGGAAAAGGGGAGTCCGGAGAGCAAAAAAGAAAGGTCACACTAACCCCCTCATGTGCTGTTCGCTAGTTTGGATAAACCAACACTAAACTAATGAAAATTCGTGCATCCCATTAACTCTTCGTTCCGGCTTACGTCAGTACACACGTTCTCCATTCTGTTCCATATACATGTCCTACATGTCCTAAATAAGGAACTGAAAAGGAGAATTTTTTAACAACCATGCAGTTGCAAGCGTTTCTTAAGTTAGTGATCATTTCCTTTATTCTAGTGATCTTAATTTTTTATTCAGGGGTGAAATTCTAAGGAGAAATTTACGGTGGTTCTCAAGGGCCATCCATCCGGCCTACAAAAATTTTCATCACTTTATCGCGCGATAAGTTTTGCTAAGTCCATTCATTCAAAAAATTTGCAATCAACATTATCGCGCGATAGAACAACTTATCGCGCGATAGAACAACTTATCGCGCGATAGAACAACTTATCGCGCGATAGAACACTGTATCGCACGATAGAACAACTTATTGTGCGATAGAACACTTAAGCGCGCGATAGAACTTATCACGCGATAGAACATTGTATCGCGCGATAGAACAACTTATCGCGCGATAGAACAACTTATCGCGCGATAGAACACTCTATCGCACGATAGAACAACTTATCCCGCGATAGATAATATTATCGCGCGATAATTTTATTACTAGCTCCCATGGCCCCACGATCATTACCACGTGGCCACATCCATAGCAAGATGGCGGACCAAAAGGTGAGTAATTGTCCAAGAAATAAAGACTTTTATTCTTGATTTTTGAGCAAGAGACGGTAATCTTTGGGTTAAATTAAATTATATTTCTATGCTTTCTTAGCAAGTGGGGTTAAAGATCTGAGAAGATTCTCCAAACTCTGATATAACGCCAAAACACACCCAAGTACGATATTGAAAGTTCAGTGCATGAGTTAATCAAGCTTTTTATGCTTTCTTTTAAAGCAATACACAGCAATGTTCCTTGTGTTTTTCCTACCGACTATTTTGTACAACGATTGAAACCTTGATTCATATTCAGCAAAGGTTCAAAATGAAAGTATGAATTTTTCTTTACAACAAAGTTTCAATTCTTAATCCATGCCATCCATTTTCCTACCTTTATTTATTTCATTACAATTTTATTTTTATTTATTACAATTTAATGGCTCAGACACAACAAATAAAGTTATAAAGTAAAAGCGAAGAGAAAATAAACGCTATATGGATAATCCGTAAAGGAGTCCAGGACCCCTTATGAAAACAGATCACCAAATTAAATACGTAAGTTAATAGTCACGAGATCAAATTTCCCTCAGACCAAGAGTCTCGTTAGTCGAAATTAAAGCAGAATTTCGCATTAGCAAAAGCTTTATTCGATAATATGTTAATATTGCTTCTTCAGCTCTTCAAGATTCTCTTGATCACACACACACACAAAAAAAAAACTACTTCAATCGGTTTGTTTTGCAATTCGGGGGCTGTAATTCTTGTGTTAGTTTAAAGACGCATCTCTACGCCTTATATTCATGAACAATCTTTCACCTTATATACACCTTACATAGTTTAAAAACGTATCCCTACACTTTATATTCATAAACAATATTTCAAATATAGAGCAATAAAGTCCCTCTCAGATCTTTAACCCCACTTACTAAGATAGCATAGAAATATAATTTAATTTAACCCAAAGATTAAATTGCCGTCTCTTGCTCAAAAATCAAGAGTAAAAGTCTTTATTTCCTGGACAATTACTCACCTTCGAAACTTGGTCCGCCATCTTGCTATGGTCGTGGGGCCATGGGCGCTAGTAATAAAATTATCGCGCGATAATATTATCTATCGCGGAATAAGTTGTTCTATCGTGCGATAGTGTTCTATCGCGCGATAGAGTGTTTTATCGCGCGATAAGTTGTTCTATCGTGCGATAAGTTGTTCTATCGCGCGATAAAGTGTTCTATCGCGCGATAAGTTGTTCTATCGCGCGATACAGTGTTCTATCGCGCGATAATGTTGATTGCAATTTTTTTTGAATGAATTGACTAAGCAAAACTGATCGCGCGATAAAGTCATGAAAATTTTTGTAGGTGGATGGCCCCTTGAGGGCCACCGTAGAAATTAGATGCTGGTCACTCACTAGGGACAAAGGTTTTCATGGTGCAAAGAGAATTACGGTGTATTGACTTGTGGGGCCCGGAAATACTGAAGGCTCCAGCTGTTTGCTGTGCCGGAAAAGAAGACAATAAGAAAGGAAGAGAAACAGAAAAAAAGAAACAAAAAACGAAAAACAAGGAATAATAGTAAGTTTCTATTTTAACTGTACCAAATTTGTTGTTAGTGATCAATTGCTTTATTCTCATGACCTTAATGCTTGATTCAAGGATCAATGTGAGGAGAAATAAGATCAGTGCTAGTCACCGGCTTAGGGCCAGGTTAAGGGTTAATAAGCTCATGAGACAAACGCCCTAACACAGGTTTCGATACTGCAAGGATTTGAATCAGTAAGGGATACATGCTTAAACTCTATAATTAATGTACGAACATTTTGCTCATAAAAGCAATGTGGCTTAGACCTCTCGTAGGAGAGCGCCGCCATTGTAAGTGATCGTTTTGGCATAAATTCTATAGTTTTCAATCTGCTTTTAGTAACAACATATTCGACTTTACTGCGCAGGTGTCAACTGAACCGGGAAACATGGCGTCGTCTTATAAGCATATAATTAACGTTAAGTTTGAATGACTCTACATTGATCAGTAAAGAGTTAATCGGACATTATTACAGCTTTATAACCGCTAAGGACACCAAGACTTTTTCCCAAGAGAGGAACGATACATGGAAAAGAGAAATGTCAGAAACTAACAGCCCATTTCCGAATTACCCTTGGCCTCTTTTTCAAAACGAGGCCTGGTGCTCAACCATTCTTGTGAAAATGAGTTAATTTGCATGTGAATGAAAACTTATTATCATATGAAAGGATAAGCACCAGGACTCGTTTTGAAAATGAGGCCCAGGGTAATTCGGAAATGGGCTATTAGAATGTTCAAATATTCTAATCCAGAATTTCAAAACGATTTTTGGATTTTTTTACTCTCCTCTTTGGGAATGGATTAGTTTATTATTTTATACTCGGTGTCCATGCCGTTGCTCGAATAGGTTTGTTAAAAGAGCAGTCACTGATGCCATCACATACAAAGCTACATTAATCAAAGAGTGTTGTTCACCAGTTAACTGTCGAATGCTTATTAACTGAATTTGAAGCAGGAGAAAAAGCCATTGAAAAACTATTTTGCTTGAGATTTCTGCACAACACAAGTATCCGTTTTGAAGAGTAGAATTTGTTAGAGTCCTGAGTCGGAAAACGATAAGATTTCTCCATCTTAAGTATCTTAGCATCTACTCCTGATTATGGATGGATGGATGGATGGATCGATCAGAATGTGGACATTAGAAATCGAAAAAACGACCATCAAACATAACTATTGATAACGAAAGATAACTGAGTAATTTCTGTAATCCTAAATCAAATTTTATCTCTTCCACCGCCCGACTAAATTTCTCATCGCTAGCGTGCAGAAGATGGCTGGAAACATGATTACAAAGGGTAAAAAATAAACTGATCAAACCACGCTTAGAATCACTTAAATGGTGATGGAAATGCGTCAAGAAAATCCTTAGAAAACTTTTGTCATCACGGTGAAGAAGTGATAATTTGGCAAAATATAAAGAATTAAGGATAATTTACTATGAAAATATTTATGAAACCCATGATCGCGAACTCATTCTGGCATTTTGTCAGGTCCAAGGTCGTCTTTGTATGCATGTATGGTAACCACAGCGGAAAATGTGGTATTTGTATTAGCTAATGAATTTTAGATGAAAATCTTCTAGTCGAATTTTCGAAACCTTTATGTCCCCTAAATGCAGGCTTTTATTTCATCATGTCACAGGTAAAGAAAGAAGCAAGTATGTCGTGATCGCACAACAGGGAAATGTATTTCATTAATCGTCTTTTTTTTTAAGAATTTCCTGTCATTAAAAGCAAATCAAAATAGCATCAACGATTTAGGTGCGTTATACGAATGTTAAATTTTCATTTAGTACATGTTTTAAAAATCGTTTCAATCTTTGTACGTGCAGCGCACATTAAGTCGTCTGAAGAAATTGTCGCCAAAAATAGTTAAACCAATCCATGCAAGTTTGATATCAAATTTTTTCCTTGTTTCAAGTGCAGTGGTGAAAAATTAAATGTCTCCCGTTACTAGAGCTATTTTACTCCGTAACAGATACGTGAATCCCGGTTGACCTGAAGGAATATCACAGAACTATGCAAAGACGTTAAAACTAAGGATAGTACCGAAAAACTGGATTTTCTTTAACAAGGACGTCGGCCGCTTGTAGATGAACTAAATTACGATGTTACTAACATAGCGCGAATAAGTGAGACGGGAGCTGTTCGGAGAAATATGATAAAATTGTGAATTTGCTATTTATTAAAACAGATTCTAAGAGGTCAATAACGAAAGATATTCCGTTACTGTGCAGGTCTACCAATCACAATGCTTGCCTGTTGGGAGAATAACAAGCGAGGGAAATTCAATAATTCAGATTAGCAAACGAACGGACGCAAGCTACATCAGATAGGAAATAAAGGTAGAGACCCTCGCGACAGGACAACTGCTTCTGAGGTAAATTTAATTATCACTGGTCATAGAATTTCAAGTTCATTGTGTCATGTGAACGCTCGAGGGCAGGTTTTTTTAAGCGTAAAACCACAGAATAAAACGGACATTTTCTGCCACGAGCAAATTCTAGGGAAACTGACAGTTAAACATTTTTGGCGCGCTAACAGTATCCGCGATATCGAATCGTCCATAGTCAAAATGCACTTTTGGTCGATCAGTTTTTATCTCAACTCTGGTGAAAACGTCTTTCCTAAATTTGAAATCTGCATGGAAAATGAATTATATTTATCTAAGGTACGTAATCAAATAAAAAATCCAATGATTGCATTGTTATTCTTTAGATTTCACGGTCAATAGGTTTCGTTATTACCCATAATTGAAAGTGGGTTTTTTTACTTTAGTTATCTAGGCACTCCTGAAGATCTAAGCTTGCATCTTTTTCGGCTGTTTAGCCTCCAAATCATATTTATCTGAAGCGATTTTTCAACGTCTCACTTTGATAAATTTAAAGAAACAAAGGAATCGCATTAATTCAAAGCACCTGAAAGATAATAATGTTGTTGCTATTTATATCTTTATTCGGCAACCTTTGGGGCCCATCACAAAAGCAAATTACAATAACTATCACACGTTTGGAACAAAAGATATGCCACCAAAGCCTCTATTGCTCTCACCAGAACCCGCAGCAAATCTGGCAATCATTTTCACCTGTTTAACAGAAAAGCAATTAATAAATCTCTCTTCTATTTTATATAGACAATGAAACGTTTGTAACAACGATGTTAACAAACTTTCGTGCCAATTCTTTGTCTGAAAAGCAATTCAAGTGTCACAATTTCAAGAAATATCGGGCCTGTAAGGCAAAGGAGAGTTAATTTACAGCGGTACGACTTTCTATTAATTTGAAGCCTTTTCCTGTTTTATCAAACGATTTTGGCTGCCCAAAGAAATGAAAACACTTAGGTGCCGACCATTTAACTCTTGAGGGGGGGGGGGGGAGGGGGGTGGGTGATTTTGAAAAAAAATTTCCTGCAAGCGCTTGTTAGAAGAAAAAAATTGCGTGCTGCCCAAATGTAACAGAAAAAAAATTCTTGCGTTGCTGTAAAAAAGAAAAAAAAATGTTGCAAACCATCATATTGCTTTTATGTTCAACTTTGCATTAATTGAGGTACTCAATGTAGAAGTGGAATGAAAAAATGCTAAGCAAAAAGTATTAGAGCTATCGTAATCAACTAAATTCAATTTTGCTTTCACATTTGTTTTGGATATTTTAGTCCACTTTTATATTACAACTAATGATTCCAGCAGCATTTACCATGCTATGAACATTTCTAAACTGCTTTCTGCTATTTTTGGCTTTTTTTTGTTAATTAAGAAACTAAACGTTTTCACATCTGCCTGTGGTGCATCACTTTATTTGACGTAATATAAAATGATTGTAAAGAATTACTTTCCGAAAACATAGCTATATCAGAACTATTGCTGCAATGACCACAACGTAAATGTAAATACATTTTGTATATGTAAACACATGACCCTTTTTTTGAGGAAAAAAAATCCTGCAGAGAATCAGGAGGGAAAAAAATATCCTGCAAAGCATTTGAACGGAAACAAATATCCTGCCCAGCAGATTGCTAGAAAAAAAATTTCTTGATGACCAGAAATCACCCACCCCCCCCCCCCCAAAAGTTAAATGGTCGGCCCCTTATTTAAGCCTTTCAGAGGCGCGAGTGCCTCTCTATGAAATTTCGCGAAACGCGATGTATGTGCCATCCGAAAAAGTTCTAAACATGTTTCTGGAGAAATTGAAACGCGACTGATCTCTTAATTCGAGACCAAACTGTGTTTCTTTTGAATCAGATTTCTCGTTCTTGCCGCTTACCATGGACAAATAATCAATATTTTTATTTGGATTAACCTCATGTCTACGTGGAGGACAACTTATTCATGTAATGAGAGAAAATTTATACTTGTGGTAGCGGGTAAACTTGACTCTTCTTTGCTGCTAAGTGTATAATCTCAACCGGTTGCAGGCATGCAGTTAGGGGTCGTCAGTGTTAAGTCTAGAGCATGAGCACTCTACTGCTCAGGGCTCAATTTTGAACACAGAAACACCACGGAATGTGAATGCTCCCGTGTTAACCGCCGCATCGGCCAAGGCGTCGAGAGAGAGTCGGCCGAATGTTCGCTCGAACTGTCTACCATTGTGTCGGATACCGCCTGTCGCACGTCGGTAACTTGTCGTTAGTGCGTCGTTTAACTGTTACTGATGACATCCTTTTTTACCTAGTTGAATTTGTTAGTATTTCCCTATCTTCGTCAGGAGTAAACTGATCATAATCAACTCTACGTGGACCGAACATGTGGAACATGTGATATCTGAAGTGAACCAGAGATTAGTTCTTTTGCGTAGGATCAAGCATTTGTTGCCGACAATGAAACCTCGTTCCCAGGGCCTTGTCCCTTAGTTACAAAAGCCTTGTCCCTGCCATCCACCTTGATTATGCTGATATGGTATGGGGTGATAAGGATAACACTATCTTAATGAGCAATCTGCAGGTGTCGCAAAATAAGGCGGCAAAACTTGTTCTAGATAAACCATTGTACTCTTCTGTAACCGATGCTCTCAATCAGCTCGGCTGATTAAATTTAAAACAACGCAGGCACTTCCATCGCTGCTTGTATGTTTATAAATGCGTGAATGGAATTACATCTCACAAATTGGAATTATTAAATCTTTTAATCTATAGCCTACTTTTGTACTCTTTTTAATATCTGCAATTTGTGTACTTATTTTTAACAATTTAATGTTATTTTGGATCAGGACCTCTCTGTAGACCACCTACTGGTGAAATGCATTGCGTGGTTCAGAATTTTAACAATTTTTTCGGCGGCTAAAAAGGGCGTTCAAGGAATTCCCACAGGCTCGTTAGTTCGGAGATAAGCTCCGTTTTCAACTATCTACGCATTACAATCTAGCACGCTGGAAAAACAAGGAAGGAGCGTATCGTCATTGACAGAAAGCCAGACCGGATTCGCCAAGACTTGAAAACTTGATTTGACGTATCTAAGGTGGGGCGAAGGTCTGCCAACTAAATAGGAGGGCCAGAGGCTAATAAGGAGAATTTTCTGGGGGTGGAGTTCTATACTGGCATATTACTGGTGCTAAGGGATGTTCAAGGTTGTTTTCTTAAGAAATAATCACTTTTAGAGAAAAGATCGCATGCACCTCAAGACCACTCCTCCATCTGAGCTATGTCTGCAAATACTTGTCTAAGGTGGTCAGTACACTGATTTTCACAACAAAATTTCAGGTACGCCAGTGCAAGTAAAATAATAAAAACGTTAAATTAAGTCTAAGAATCTATGAATTTTTGTAAGGAGCCCATTACTGGGCTCCTGATTTTTGTCTGGATATTTTGCAATAATATTTTGTTTTGTCTGAATATTTTGTTTTTTTAAAGAATTCCGTAGCTTCGTTGCGAAAGATCTCCAGGACCTTACTCGTCCTTTGTCCATAAGTTGTCAAATTAACCTTTCCAAGTACAGTCTTATCGAACCTTTGAGATTGAAAAAGGTACACCTCAAGTTTAATTAAAAGGTCAGGCAGGCCTTTCAAAAGGCAGCAATCTCTGCATTCGTTTTGGTACACCCTTTTTGACTCAACTTCATACAAAATCAAGATGGATATCAAATATAAGTTTATCCTCAATTGTTAAACCAAGCAGTTCCATTGTTATTTGAGTCTGGGAAAGTCTACCACGCCTCGTTCACACCCCCATTGTTCTGAAAGTTCCATTGTCTGGAGAGGTTTACCGCACGCTATCGATAAACCAGAAATTTTCATCAGGATAAGTTCTTAGGGTCCTTAGGTCGACAAGTTTGGTTTAAAATTCTTTTTGTTTGTTTATTTGTTTTTCTTTTTACTGGTAAGTGATACGAAATGCCTAATTGTTTTTCTTCTTTTTTTTTTTTTAAAGATGTCTCCTAGAATATTCCAGTGTCTATTACTAGTGTCGCTGACCTACTTGGTTGCGGGGGAACTACGAGGACTGTTGCCATATTTCTTCAAACGTGTACCGCCGAAAAATCTCAAGGAAAAAGTATTTCATTGGTCTTCAGTTTATCAAGATGACGCATGGGTAAGAAATTCAGACAGATGCTTTTAATATCTGGGAACTGAGTGTGAATTGGAGGTGAAAGCGGTATCATATGACTGTCGAGATTCGTGATTCGTGTCTTTAAGTCCGATTGCTCATGATTTTAAAACAATGTTTTTTACATCTGGTAATTTATGTGATTCCAAAGTTTTAAACACGAAATGATTAACGACCCGCTATGATTCATGACAATTTAAAAAGGGAAAACCGTCATTAAGTCTGATGAACAATATGTTGATATTCATTCTGGCAATGTTACTGACAATATCCTTTCATTTAACTTCCACAGTGCTCTGAGGCTTGTGATGCAAAAGTGTGTCGCATGATTGAGAAGAACGGAAAGTTTAACCTGTGGTTTAGTGACTGTGATTGTGGACTCCATTGTCACTGCCTGTACACTGGGTTAATGCATAATGTATACGTCTATAAATGTATGCCAGCATTCTGATTCATGCACTTTTACAGTGTAAATGTTACTTGTTATTCTGTCCAGCGTTTTACACGTTCTGTTGCTGTCTCTGTGTGGAAAAACACCTTAACTAGAGCACAAGAACTGCACAAGAAAGATGAATTCTCTGTCCCTTCTCAAGAGTAGAGACTGAGAAGAGCCTTCGGTTGGTATCATTGTCAGTTATCTTAGACTTCAACAGAATATGATTGTCGTTTGTTCGTCAACAAAGTATTTCTAGGTAGCAAACAAAATTTAGCTGCGTAAGAAATTTTTCAATGCCTAATTTCTGTTTTTTTTTTTTCCTTCTAAATTTGATTTCGCCTGAGCCTGTGAGCGCTCCTCCGCACGCGAGAAGCTTTGAAACGAGTCGGAGAGACGGTTTTACCAGGGATCTGGCGCTAATAATGAGTGCTAGAGCCCTGACAGACTTATAGCGGGCTCGTGTTACTCGAGGCCCCATACTTTCCCGCGGGCGAAGAAGCGCTCGTGCCCAGGCGCGAATAAAGAACGCCTACTAGGTAGCTACGTTTTCTCCAAAAAATTTACATAAGAATAGGATATTTTGACGAAAATCAACACAACGGTGTATGGCTAAAGTTCAGTTTTAACTTTTGTAACTTGATCTAGTTAGGAAAATAAAGATCTGGGGATATTTTGGGACATATGGTTTGTTTATAAGCATGCGCAGAAATCGATCATAGAAAATTTGACCTCGTCCTGAGGGCTCAGTTCTCGGTCTTCGATGGGTTGGGGAAGGAGGCCGGTGAAGGCAGCAATTATCGTTTTAGATCAAGCCAGAACTATCCTGGGTCCAGTCTCTTTTCACAATTTTAAAATTCTCATTAGAAGGTTTTTGTTTCAAACTGTAAACGTTTTATTGATCCTCGTCTTGCAACCGAAAGCCTAGAAATGATCAGAGTTAGACAAATGGTAATTTTTTTTTTGAGCTCGATCATGAAACAGAGGAAGAGGTTCTTTTCGTCTTGTAATAAGAGTATGACAAGAAATAGAGTCTCCTTAACGAATTAATTTTCACACCTTCAGATGCTCGCAAAGTGTAAGAAAACAAAAGGTTGGGGTTTTTTGGGGGGGAGGGGTCTTCCTTGAATTGTCACTAAATTTTGTCACTTAATAAAAGACATAAAAGTGCTACTGAGACCAAATTTAGCGTTTGCCAGATTTTTCACTTTTTAGAATCCTTATCGGCTACTTACCACTCTCACGAAATTTGGAATGAAAATTCAAAGTGGAAATCTGTTTTTTTTTAGACTTGTTTTCCTCGATTCAACGTCCGCCATTACTCATGCCCTCAAACTGCGAAATGGCCGCGCGTAAGTCTGTGACGTCATATTATCCCCTAAACTTTTGCGCAGGCTCTTAACCAAGAAATGGACGGAGATTATTGTACCTGAATAGTTCAAGGAGAGTCTTATCGTCGTTTTGAGGCCGCAAATGGCACCTTTGAGTTAGTTGTGCAAGATTGAGCAATTAATATTTAATACAAATGCTGAAATATCGCTACACAGGCCAAACGAAATAGTTACGAAAGCTAATGGATGCCATTCGTACGCCTACATCGCTCAAACCTCCACCCGAAAGGAGTATCGACGTAGATTAGGCATGAAGAAGGATTGCCCCGGGTGCCGTACCTAGAATATGGAAAACACTTTTCAGCTGGCCATGTCTCCAAGAAGTCGTCAAAGGGCGAGTGTTGTTAGATCGTGATCGTTCCGTTCGTTCTCAACTCACGTTTTCTAGACTTCGAGAACATGCAACGATTGAACTTTCCGTGAGTTAAAATTGTTTTGATTTTCTTTGTTATCTATTCATTTATTCTCAACTGAGACTCATAATCCGCCATGTAAGATTTGTACACAAAAATATTTGTTCTGCTGGAATAAAGTGTTACCTTTCCTTTTAAAATTGCTTTATTAAGGCAATATAAGCTTCAATTCATGAATATCAATAGTTCTATATTGCTGTAGTAGTGTGAACAATTTTCTACATTCCTAACTTAACCAGGCCTGACAAAAGCCATGGAAAAGGCCTCTGCAGTTGAAAAGATAAACTTTCTGGCAGGCTACCATTCTGTGGTTAATCAATTTGCCCCAAAGATGTAGACCAGCTTTTACCTGTACTCTGCAGGTTTATGAAATTTCATTTAAAGCACAGTACAGGTAGTTAATTTCACCGTATAAGAAGAGCAAAGCACCAGGTACTATTTTGCTAAAAACAGAATACTTTCATTAACTAAAAAATTATCAGGAGTAATTATATTTTGGGGGGCAGGTCAAATTAGTTCCTCCATGATATGCATAGCATGACCACACAGATAACTTCAAAGATGAAAGGTTGTACGCGTACGTGTACATTTATTTACTTATAGTTATGGTTGACCATATTATTCTGTTTTCTAATTCTTGGTTCTAGAAACATTTGGTAGTCAATTACTTATTCTCAATTATTATGACAAAATGGGCTATCAATCCTGCCACTGGCAGCTTGAAGGGAAACAAAGGTGGAAAATCAAGGCCAGCCTCGTCTTAGGGTAACCTACCCAAAGTACAAGGATGTAAAGGAAATGTCATGACAGGCCAGGGTAGCATTAAATTATGGTGAAGCTTTGCGATATATCCAATATTTCTCCTCAAAACAACAACAGTCATTCATGGACCCCTCATCGGAAGAAACAGAACCATTGCTGACGTTTAAAATAAAGAACTGCGACGATTTTGGAGCAAGATCGCCACTGGATTTACTATTTACATCAACAGAGCTTCGATGAAAGGAATACTATGATGTCACAATGGAGAAAGACGCTAAAAATTATCATTGGCTCAGAAGTTGTAGTTTGAGCAATGGCGGACGAAATTTAGTGGCTTTTAATCAAGTTTTTTTCGGACTTTGCTAACCGCGATAAGTCTAAATTGTATTTTTCCTTTTCGTTTAGGATCTAAACTTAAATTGTCGGCATAAAAATTTTGTTCTGAGGAACATCAATTTTCGTCTCAGTAGCACTTTAAGTCTTATGATTAATGTTTAATGCTTATTCTTTCAAGGATAGCCAGACTTGACACACTTGCTTGATCATGAAAATATTTTCATTCGGTTTGCTTTCCTCCTCGTTAGTAGCAAGAGAGAAAGATGTATAACATGGTAAGGAAATTAAGCTATGGCGTCAAAACAGAATGAATTTTGGTTCCTTCGAGCTCGTAACAAGAAGATAAATTTCCTAGTTCCCTTTCATTGGATATACTTACGTGGCATTTCAGTTTTTCATAATAACGTTGAATTGTATCATTTTTCGACAACAAAATACTAAAACCAGTAATAAACTAAAAAAAAAATTATGAAGAAAAGAGGATGAGCAGACGTGGGGTGTCATTATATTGGATGATACTTGTGGATGTGGTTGAGAATGACTTCAGTTGTGGTTTGCCGGTACACTGATGGGAAAGACCATCAACTTTGTTACAAAAGGAACCCACACAGTTATATTGATCACCATTCCCGGAATCTTCCGTAGCAAAGTGGTTGAATTGTGGGTAGTTGAGTTCCTTGTAGTATTACAGGAACTTTTTTAATAAATGATGCTCAACCTGAGATTGCAGTTATTCCTGCATGACTCTGCGTTTACTAGTTGAACAAGGTAACACCGGCTTTTAGCAGACATCGATAGTTTGAAGTCAGTGCAGTTTTGTTTGACTACTTTTAAGCCCTCGAAGACAAAACTGTTCAGAAGCCAGAAGCTTGGATTACCCATAGTGCTAAGGTATGAACAATTTTCTTGTTTCGAATTATTCGTGCTCCGACCGTGGACATAATATCTCAGAGAATTATAGCTATTTCGCTGTTATTTTACTCCTTCCGACCTTTCTAATAATAATAATAATAATAATTATTGTCACTGCTAATCGCCGTCGCAAAGTACAGCGACGACGCAGCTCAACAAGGTCGAACCGAAAGCTTAAGGTCTTTCTAAGCTTAAGGCTTATGTAGTAAAACAACGAGATGACTAAGGCAACTTTCTCATATTGCCACAAAACACTGGCCCCCTTTAAACTTATTCTTCCCACGGATCTCATGCCGACCTCACCTCAAATTCACCGGAAAATTATGATCAATACTCAATACAATAAGCTATCTTTAAATATAGTACACAATTTACTCGTAGTGTATAAGCCGAGAAATCAGTGTTCAAAACATCTGACAAAACTCGCATGGTAGGATCTGGATAAGTGTGATATGTAGAGAAAGTTGGTTCCAAAGATGGTTCAAATAGTTTTTCCTGTTTTCTCTGGTATTACGTTATTCCGCATTATCTGTAAAGGTCGGTCTTTTGATGTTGACCCTGAGTAGTGCCGTTTTAGGGATGATCATTCTTGTGCGCGATGTTTTACAGGGATAAATAGCATGATTAATATCACAACATAGTAACAAATGATCGCAGTTTTTCGGCCAATTTTACCTCGGGTTTTTAAATTAGCCAAAAAAATAAACTGGCCAAAACTAGATGACACTCTTTGACTTAGTGTTCTTTTTACTATATCCGTTGCACTTCTGCAGCTGAGTGTTCATTTTCTGTCTCCTCGAATGTGGAATTACTCCTTTAAACCCGGCCTCTAAAAGTGACTGGCTTTTAATTTCACCTTACGCTATGATCGCCCTTGGAATCAAATGCAAAGGTCATGAGAATAAACGAGATAATCGCCATTCGAAGAAGCTCCTGATTGTAAAACAAAAAAAATTATCAGCACAATAGAAATGTAAAGAGAAGAATGCGGAGTACATGGGCATTGATTGCCAACGAGCCAACCGAGCGAAGACGCGAGGCTGGCGAGGCGGCAGCATTATAGAGCCATGCGAAAGTATTGTGCAAGCGGAAAAAATCTCGAGTGATTGTGAGAGACATGTTTGTAAGGTAAGATTCCTGAAATTCCAATGACGTAATGGAAAAGAGGTCGATTGTCTTGCAACGGACCAATCTTAACGCGCAGAGATTGTGACGTCAAGCCCGTATGGTTCTGATGATCGATGCTCAGCAACTTTGGCATTCATTGTGTGGAGATGTGATCAAGTTTGCTTTGATTGCTTGCTCGTTGACACTTAGCGAGAACTACATCTAGTATAGGGCAGTTAAGAGTTAAGGAGTTGTTGTTCGTCACAATCACGATTATTTAGAGCAGTTAGTGTCACAGCACATCATACCCGCTCATATTATGTTTCATATTGCGACTTTTGTACTATGTCTTTGAGGTTCTGTTAAATTAAAAATCAACAAGAAATATATCTGATTTGAAGGTAGATTGAGGTTAGATTTGGTAAATGGATGATTTTTCATAACTTCAATTAGTATTTCTCCTGCACAATATTGGATATAGGATACTTGTGATAAAACCAACTGAAACGATAAAAAACAGTGAAACATCAAAAGCATGGCTTTTCAAGGGGTTTTCTCTCACTAGGACTAGTCGTTTTCAATGGGTTTTTTAATTTATCGACTTCACATTTTAATGATCCTTTAGTAGAAAGGAAAACCAGTTTTATGGCCGAAACGTGAAGCTCGAGGGATTCTTAACTTAGAACGAATCTAAAAAACGACGTTAGAAAGATGTTTAGTAAATTATTACAACGAATCTGGCAGGTTTTGATTGCTGTCATCGAAAGAGATACAACCAATTCAAATCTTTAGTCACTCGTTGGCAACATTTAACATACCAATCTACAGAGAGCAAAGCATTTTAGCACTTATTTGCCCGCCAGAAAGAAGAATAAATGGCGATTAAAACCGAGAGATTCTTAAAACGAAATCAGCTTTGTAATCTATCGGGCCCTCACTTCACTACGCAACTCGCTTAATTGAACGATCACAGCGCGTGTGACACTGAGGAGATATAATGTCCACAGTGGGGGGGAAATGGAGGAGCTGGAAAAATTGTACTTTCACGTAGAGGCACTTACTTGTAAACAGTTCCTATTGCTACTGGCTCAGACAAAACACCGCCTCCCGGTTAGCTCAATGGATAGAGCGCTGGTCTGTTGTGCGGGAGGTCGAGGGTTCGAGCCCCAGCCGGATCAACACTCAGGGTCTTAAAATAATTGAGAAGAATTTGGTGCCTTTCTATAACTTCAAGAAATGGTTAGATATTCTATTCTTCTCGGATAGGGACGAATAAATGGAGGTCCCGTCTCCTGCAGGGTTGGGGTAGGAGACGTTAATTTCCCACATACGAGATTACTGTGTGATGGATGTCCTCCCCTGGGGTGGGATGGGTGGGATATTGGGCGCACTTAATTTGGAGCCTAGCTCTGTTGTGCGACCCTCACCATACTCTGGTGAAAGTGATTACATAAACACAACTCAGAAAAAAAAATGGAGCCTCTTTTCTAAAATGATCATGTCCTTTTGCAGGAAAAAAAAAAAAAAAAAAAAAAAAGAAAAGTATAAAAATTTGACAGGTTATGACTTGAGAAATCCCTGTGTTTACTTGTACGTGCGCGGTGCGCGTAAATTAACGGCAAAAAAAAAACCATAACAACAGGGCTAAAATTATTCCGATTTTACACAGAGAGAACTGTTGAAGTTCTCGGGAGAGAATTTCATAAACGAAATTAAAAATCTCTTTTACAACCAATGGAAGTAATTGCATTGACGTCACAAATGTACTTTATCAAGTGAAAATGAAGATCATTCTTGCGAAATACATTACGAAGCCTAGGTTACACTCATACACTAGGTTATTTCGGCGATTAAAGTAGCTATTTATTTGGTTAGTGTTTTGTTTGTCCAAAAAGGAGATAATTCAGCTATGACTCTTTGGTAATAATTGTCGTTTTTCCAAGTTATTATTTGATTGCGCAAAATACAAGTTTCGACACTGAGTATTTATGCTTCCTCCGACAACAGTACTAATTAACCACTGAGCAACAGATTTTGTCGGTTTATTTCAAAGAAACTTTGAACCGTTTGCGTAATCTGGATCTAGCACTCATTTTTTTAAAACAGGCATGTACAGCCAGTTTAATAGTTATCCTCTCTTAGCCGCTTGTTAGAAAATTAATTTTAAAGCTCAAGATTTCTCTACTTCACAGCTGAACACCAACATTTCAATCCTTTTCTGAACAGAAACGAATTTCCAACAATGGTTTGTACATGGAAGTGGTTCCTGGTATTGTTTCTGATACTTTCATTGCAAATGTCGTTGAGTTTTAGTTGGCGAAGGAGAAGGTGGATCCGACCAAAGGTGAGCAACACAGATAAATCACGCGTTCCTCAATTTTGTAATGTATTGATTCCAAGCCCAAAACTATTCCCAGATTATCTTAAAAGACCACTTTAGACAAAATCTAAAAGCGTAAGGGAAACCTCCTCCAGGGTCGTTTTCATTGATTTCATAAGCAAATTGCTCCCCGTTGGTGCTGTTCACTCTCTGGCCTGCATGGTGTGTTGTTCTTCGTCTTCACGCAAATTTCTATGAGAATGTGCCTCACTTGCAGGATGTTTTGCAGTAGACAGCTTTTTATCCAAGTTTCAGTCGTAGCTGTGTTAGACGTACGCAACGCGTATCAGAATATATCATGTTTCATAAGACAGTGCAAATAATCACGCGATAAGATATTTATGAAACTACTTTCATTTATTCACCAACTATATATCGCAAGCTGGTTTAGCCTGTTGAATTAGAAAAAATATGGTATATGTATTGAATTGTTTTTCCGGATGGAGTCCAACAAAGTTTTTGAATCCGGAAGAGAAATCAATTTTTTCTGGACCACGTTTTTCATAATTAAACTTAATTTCGCATAGATGAGAAAAGTAACGCTTCGTGTGATTCGATTTCGTTAGAAAATTACATAAAACAACGCTTGCCGTTACATCAGAACATACAAAACGAAGCAGTAAGATGAAAATACAGCTCAGAATCGGAGTGTGGTTTCTGTTAAAAAAAAGAAAAGAAGAGTTTTCTTTCTTCAATTCTTTTTAAACCTGAAAAAGAAACAAAATTGGATCTGTAAGATTTTATTCGTATAGTCTTCTTTTCGAAACTCTTTGGTTGAATTTCTTCTATTTGCTTTTTGCTTAATTTACGAATGATGATTCTGCGTCTTAAAGAAACTCAGAAAAAGATATGCTCGGTGAAAAGGGTCTGGGTAGAGAACATCAGGTCGAGGCTTGCAGAGGCTTACGTGGGTGGCGTATTGGCGGGGGAGGGGAGGAGGACCAGCCATATTCTGGCTGATCTCTCCGAGATTCCTGGCAACGATCGCCAGGTGTTTTAGTTTTAAAGCTCTTTGATCGAGAGAGTGGCGCGAGTTTAATTGAACAATCACAGAGCGAAATTCAGTCGCGAATTACTTAAATTACTTTCGAAAAATTTCTGTTATTCTTTCTTTCAATCAAAAACCGTGGTCAATAATGTTAGATAGAAAATTTTCTTATTTTGTTCCGTGAGGGTCAGAGAGCTTAATCTCATTTTGGTTATTGTTACGGGTTATGGACTAAATCCAACACCGTTGTTGCATTTCAGTGTATTTGTAACAAGAAATATCAGCCCAGATGTAAATTGATGTTTAAGGCCAGCAATGGAAAGAAACACCTAGTCGAAAACAAAGGGTGTTCGAGCAGGTGTGGATACTGTTACAATGGTATCACGTGCAGGCATGCCAGTACCCTCGGAGTCTGGGAAACCTGGACATGTCAGAAATAGCGCTATGGTATCGGACTTATATCCTCAGGGGGTGGGAAAGGGGATATTTTCTGTAGCAGACTACTTAACAATTAGACTGATAAACTTTAGTGTTCTATCGCGTGATAATATAAATCTACTAGTCGTTCAAAAATTATCAACAAGAAAGGCTAAGTTATGTTTTTCTCCTAACTTTACCCACTATCTACCACAGAATCAATAGCGGGTAACGTAGCCAATCAGTTTGCAGCGTCTGTGATAGAGCGCTAGTAGTTTTATACTAAACGGGAATATACTTCGCCCGAAAGTGACACCCTTTTTTTTCGAGTTTAGGTATTGAAAGAAAAACTATAACTGACTAAATGGAGTAAAAAGGATGGTATTTTTTTTCTCTTTCTCCATCATTAACTATTGGTAAGGAGGTTTCTAAGGGCTGTTTAGTCTAAGGAGTAGCAAAGGTTACTTAAAATAAAAATGAAATGGGACTGGGGATAAACCTTGGCATCCCCCCGCGTAAAAACTTTAATCTGTTAAACAACCCGGCATCCCAAGATTGTATTACTACATGCATTGGGCTCCGTACATGTTTCCGTTTCTATTTCTGAAACAGACGGAAGTGTTTTCCATCTACCTACCTACCTAAACGCAAATTCGAAGGGAAATATGTAAACCAGGCTTTTGTCACTTCAAGATGAATTACTTTAGACTACGAGAAGTCCCTCCTTTCAGCGGTGTCCGTCAGGGTAATGAAAAAAGATTAGCGAGTAAAAAAAATTGATTTCAGCACCTTGCGCGGAACTCGAGGAGAGAGGCGCACGAAAAGTACTGATGCGCCTCGCTCTCTGAGTTTCGCGTCCCGCTCTAACGTCAATTTTCTTGTTTTCTGTTTTTTGACTGATTTCGCTGAAAAGTGGGGTGGGGGGGGATGCTCCTGTCTAATATCTTTTATTTGACATATTTCAGGGAGGGAAAAGAGTGCGGCACACTTAAAACAAACGGGTCTTTTTAGAGCTACAGGTGCAACAATGAATCGATTAAACTATTGGATCAACAAACCTGTGCACTCGTAAATGTTAATCTACGCTAACATGGCAAATTTAAGAGAGGATAGCAGTTCATCCTCTCCTGGACTAATTCAATAAAAAGTAGAGGTGCTTATGTATTAGTTCGACAGGATGGTTCAACTAACACGTGATATCTTTTTATTACACGACTCGGGCAGTCAGAGGGCCAATAACTAAAATCAACCAATCAAAATGCTCTATTGCCGGTCAATATTCTCTCAGGATTGGACCGGGCACTGTCCCGAATGGTCCCAAATGATACCGCACTTGTGTCTCTTTGAACTTCAGTCGTATAATAAATCTCTTTTTAACCAAGCTTGCTCGGGACCGTACTGGAAGTATATCGGCCCTCGGTCTTTTTTGTACGGAACTTGCTGCGCTCGGTCCGTACTGTCAAGACCTCGGGCCGATATTCTCCCAGTACGACCCTTGCGCTTGGCTAATAAGATATATTTATCGGCCCTTTCTACAAGAGAAGACAAGTGGCAAGTAGCAGCCAAAGAATGTGCGCTGAGGTGACAGAGGAGGCAATGTTTGGTCTTAACTGCCGTAGATTGGATGAAAAATTGAGTCTTTAACACGGAAAAGTCGGTCTTACAACATAGAGAATCTAAACGCCAACTGTGAAGTTGATCAGCTGAAAAAAAAGAAAAATGTGTTGAGATCTTGAAGCAGTGAGTGAATACAGTTTGAAAAGCTACGATTTGTTTATTTTTGGACCATGTGGGAAAATGAAATGTTGTGTCTTAGAATGGACGAAAACGCTGTCGAAATAGAAATTATGGAAAACACATCCTTACTTAAGTTCTCTGATGATTTCACTGAGAGCACTAATTCATTCCGATCACTGCGATCAGCACAATCGATTCAATACGAATGTCGACGATGTTCGATCGATCATTCGATCGATTCTCATTACCGGTAATTTTTTTTCCGGGAGTCTTATTTTGTTTACCTAGCACAAGGCGAACATAGAAGCGATAGAATAGTCACTGAAATAGGAGAAAAAAGCCAATCTTTACTTGCACTTATTAAAGGCTGAATTTCGCTTTGAAAATTGTTGGGCTAAGGTCAATAAACTTCTCTGAACGAGTTGAGCTCGCCAATGAGAATACAAATGAAATCTCCATTAGTCAAACGATAATTATCACTTTTGACAGTAGTCGGCGAACAATATATTTTTCCTCATTTCTTCTGAAATAATTAATTTTGTCTTCTAAAAAATAAATCCTACACTTCAGGCATTTTTCCTTTGTTAGCCTTGTTTGGCCCTAGTTTGATTTCATTAACTTTAAGTTATTCTACGCTTGTCGCTTCAAAAAGGCACACAATTTACTAATTTTATTATTTGGCTTTTTTTCCGCCTAGTAAAAATACAGTCACATTTGTGAAAAAAGCTTTGCCGGTGAGCTTCTTAGTAAAACCTCGCTACTGTTTTCCTCTTCCTCAGAATCACTTTCCTCGGCCAAAGTTTGAAGTTTGGCAAACAATTTGTCCGAGTTTACAGAAATGGAAGGTGTTGAAGGTGAAGTATTAGCGTCAGCAGGAGCCAAAGTGTTTTTCGGTTCGCTCTTTTCTTTGTTTACATTTAGTGAGGCCACTTTCGTGATCTGACTCATCACGTTCATCGAGCCTCTACGGACTCTCGGCGACAAAGGCATCGATTGAGAAAGTCTTCTACCAGTGTTCGGGCCGAACGATTGTGATCCTCGCCGTTGTAACGGTTTACTCGGGCTGCCGGTTGTTGGGACCGTTGCTAAGGAAGCCCGCCTGAAAACAGCGTTTGCGTTGAGAGCCAGTTTGCTTGCTTTACTAATGCTAAAGCGACGATTGAGGGGTTGGAAAGAAATCGGCGACACCGAGCGATCAGGCAGCTCGCAAATATCATCATCATCATCCTGATTAGTGCTCTCGTTGATGTTGCAAACTGATTCTGTGGTCACAGTAACAGGTCTCGGTTTAACTCCGATTCGAAACGCGTTGGAGACGTGCCCTTCGTATACATGAAAGAGATCTCGAAGATTTTCCCGATGGCTTCTCTCGATTGGGAGGTTCAATAGGTTCCCTGGTGCGGTGTACGGCCTCTTATTATCCTTCTGTTTTGGTAAATGAACATTATCCTTTGATCCTCGGCTTTGAGAATCTACAGAGATTCGAGGGGGAAGCTGCATTACTCGAAAAAGCGGTGATTTCGATGCGGAGCGAAGACTTTCTTTCGTTCTTCCCCATTCTTCAGCAGTTTTGAACTCGATATAATCGCGCGCCCCTTTAGAAGCTTTTCCTTCTGAAACGAGAATTCGTGCGCAAAAGAAATTCCCTGATTTGGACGCGACAATCAAGGGGGTTTCTCCTCTTTTGTTCACCTTGTCGACGCTCAATTTAAAACGTTTTAATTTGTTCAGCAGAAGATTTAAGACCACGAAATTGCCTGACAACGCGGCGTAGTGGAGTGCTGTGTTTCCGAGCTTATCTTGCGAGTTGAGATCAAAATCACCTTCCTCTTCAAGCATAATCGAAACTAATTGTTCTAGTCCGAGTTTACAGGCGTGCGAAAGAGCAGTAAGTCCATCCTTGTCTTTCAAACCGACTTTCGCTCCTCTTTTAAGTAATATTTTAACATATTTGGCCGCTTTGCTCTCATCGTCGAGAAAGCAAAGTTGCATTAGAGCAGTCCGCCTCATTTCAGAATCCTGCTGGTTAACATCAACTCCGATATCAAGAAGCATCTTCACTTGTGAGAATCGCTTCCGTCCGATCGCTGCATTCAGCGCCGCCATTTTAGCGGGTTACCGCGACAAAACTATGGCAATCGTTTTGAACTGGGTAAACACGAGAACCATGGCTTATACATATACTTTCATCACTTGTTTCATCTCTATATGAGCAGGTGTGTTTTTCTTTAACTTATTTTGCATTTTACTTTCCGCTCACAAATTATTCTACTATTGTTTGCATCGCTGTTACGAACAATGTTTCCACTGCTGTTTCCATGCCAACACCTAATTCTATCAAATGCTATGGTCAAAGATGGTTTTGACCAATTCGCCCCATTTATACTTATCTCACAAGTGTGACAACAGCCACATAACAATTATTTACCTACTTCAAATGGACCTTCGAAGAATGCTTTTATAAATTTACTTATAGGTTTGGATTGACGACAGGAAAAACGCAACAGTAAAATTAACATTTTGTAACTTTTCGGATCACGACGCACGCAATCCAGCAAATGCGGATAAACCTTTTTTCATTTTTCGGTCTCTAGTATCAATAATCTCATAAAAAATAGGTAAATAATTTTGGTCACAAAATAGTCCGTAATCTTCTCGTTCTAAGTGACTCTTCTCCTATAAGATATGTTAGCTTGCTCTATTTATCTTTTTTGTTCGATAAAAACAAAACAGGTCAACACTTGTTTTGTTAAAACAAGTCGTGAAACAAAAGAATTTACACCATTTCCCTCGATAATCACATTTGACAGAATTCCGTGAAAAATTTCCTCTTGGTTCAGGTTCTGAAAAATGTTAACAAGTTTAATTGCAATTGTGCGGCAAGCAAAACCGATGGTTTCAGCGAGCGAAACTCTCAAATTCGTTACTTCTAGATATTCTTATATTTTCGGTTAAATGTAATTCTCTTTTAGGCTTAGTTCTCCGCAATAAGTAACTATAAGTACATCAGTAAAAGTTTCGAGGTTTGTCATTTGTCATCCTTGTAAATCTTCTCTATTTTTAACCATCCCAGCCTAAGTCATCTTATTTCCTCAATTGAAAATGAGAAGACTAACTCTGAAACGAGCGCCAAAAAATCGTTAAATGCATTTTAAGTTTAGTTTCACCCGTGTTAAGACAAAGAAATTAGTCTATTGGCCCTAAAAATACGGTGATTAACTCTAAAGAGTTGCCTTTTCATAATAAGTTTTACGGTCATTGCAGCAGAAAGAATAATCAACATTCATGCAATTGTAAAACCTACAATTTCCTGAGTAAAGGCAGTTTCCCTAAGACGGATTAACAGGCAGAAACTTATGTACAGTGTTGTACGATCTTTCATTGCATTGTTCAACAACAACAATAACAACAACAACAACAACAACAAATTTTATTTTATTTATACGGAAAATTACAATGCTTGGGCCCGCAAGTAGCTAGGGCTATTCGAGGTGGGCACAAGAGGGGAAATTAAAAAAAAAAAAAAGAAAAGAATTCTATAGAAAATGAATATATATATCTTATTAACCAAGCGTGAGGGCCGTACCGGGAGAATATCGGCTCGAGGTCTTGACAGTACGGACCGAGCGCAGCGAGGTCCGTACAGAAAAGACCGAGGACCGATATTCTTTCAGTACGGTCCCGAGCAAGCTTGGTTAATAAGAGATTTATCATACGACTGAAGTTCAAAGGGACACAAGTGCAGTATCATTCAGGACCATTCGGGACAGTGCCCGGTCCAATACTGAGAGAATATTGACCGGAAAGAGAGCATTTTGATAGGTTGATTTTAGTTATTGGCCCTCTGACTGCCCGAGTCGTGTAATAATTATATATATAATTATAATATATCGGTATCTTTAACCTTCTACAGCGAAATTAATGACTCTTGTGAGTTCCAAAACCTTTTACACCGAGTGAGTTGAAGAATACTGGCATTTTGACAAAGACAGGTGGCTCTTTAATTGAGAGGTAGTGGTGCGCGGTAAACTTCGATCTTTTTTATCATTACGAACGTAAATGCGCCCTGGCGTCACATTTGTAGCTCGGCATCTTTTCATGAAATTGATTTGCAATGAAAATGATTAAAGAACTTTTAGGGGCCGACCATTTAACTATTGAGGGGGGTGGGTGATTTCTGGTCATCAACAAATTTTTTTTCTAGCAATCTGCTATGCAGGATATTTATTTCCGATTTTTTGGTACATTTTTTCTGCTACATTTGGGCTGCATGCAATTTTTTTCTTCCAACAAGCGCTTGCAGGAAATTTTTTTTCAAAATCGCCCAACCCCCCCTCTCAAAAGTTAAATGGTCGGCCCCTAAACAAACTTTACGTGGTTGGTATAAAAATTTTCACCGCAGCGCACCCACTTCCGAGTCACAAATAAAAGGGTCTCAACGCAGTTAAGAGCACCGAACTTTGTCATTATTTTTTAATCTTACTTTCAAGTGAAATGACTCAATATATAACGTGACGCAACTGTCTTTAAACTGAAACCATAGATGCATAAATATTAATTTATGTGCCTGAAATTTTTGCTCATTAGAATGTTCCTTGTCATCAAGGAACAACTCTGGATTCAACAAGCGGGCAAGATGGAAATGTTTAAGAATAGGACTGGCAAAACTTCTCCTATCAAATAAATGGCTTATAGCGTGTCTGCTTGTTTGGAAAAGCTACGTGAAGGTTCTAACAATAATCAGTAATTTGTCATCAGCATTTGTAAGAGGAAACACTCAGGTCATTGCAGACAATCCAGCCCACGTTCGTGTGATGACTAGTTTGACACGCCCCACTGCCAAATTACAAGAAACTTGTAGCGAACGATAGGGTAAAAAACTAGCAAGTCCTTTCTTCTTGGCGGATAAGTATTTCGCATCTGCAATTAGTTTGCATATGTAATTATATGACCCTCTAAGGATCTAAAAGGATTGTTAGGCTGTCATAATTGTTAACTTGTCGGACTTTACAAAGAATTTTTGGTCACCTGAAACCTGTGATAAACGAGGAAAACGAGTCGTCAGAATTAGCTGAATCATTTTGAAGATTACAAATTAGGAATTTTAATAAATGATAATAATGAGAAAACGTATAATTTGCCGGCAAAGTAAGTATTTAAGTGTCCTGCCACCAGTTGAAACTGGATTACCTGTGAATGAATTAGTTTCGACATAGTTTTGGCTGTTACATGGCACGCAAAAATTCTTTTCGAGGCAAATTTGTAACTACGTTGCCATCGACTAGATAGCAATAGGGTTTACTTAGAAACTGTATCTTCTCTAAACTGAAGACTCCGATAGAGCTTAATTAAACTTTTAAACAGCCTGCATTGAAGAGTTTCCTTATTAATAAACTTAACGTATAAATAAAGCCAATTTTTTAAAACCTCACAAATGAGGATTACATTTACATACTAAGACATTGTATGATAATCATATTCACACACTATCTTGTCTTTTGAAGAGCTCTCTTTGAATTTGTCAGCCGATATATGTCCGTTATAACTGATAATGTTTTCTTTTCATAAAGCGACCAATTTCAACCCTCTTTTCAGGGCCATTGTCAACTTTGAACTTAACTGCAGTCTCAATGGCGACAGGAATCATGAAATTAATAATTGATCAATAGATACAAGACGAAAGTAGACAAAACTGAAAGTCCTCTAACACAGCAGTAACAACTGGGTGGACCCTGGAACAATAATATTTCATTTTCAACATTAAGTCATTTGAATTTTCGTTGTCGTAAACGCCAAATCGAACATTGAATTATGTCGCCAGCTGTAATTAAAATTCTGCAGTTGACTAATGCCTTTTGATGAATTTTTTTTTTCTCGAGAAAACTAATATGAAACGTTTAACGCTACTTAATTATTCTGTTACTTTCCATGTGAGTCATGCAAACGGTTGTAAAATATTCACGAAAGCCCCAGGGTTTGATAGACCTTCCAAAAGTGAAACGTTTTGGAATCAAGGGCACCTAGAATGGTCCAGTAGGGTGTTTAAGGAAATATCATGACGCGTTTGGTATCCCAGCGGGTGCCATACGTCTTTTATCTTCCTTTAGAAAGTGGGACGTGACTCAGTAACTTTTACCTATGGACCAATCAGAGTGCTTTATTTTACATCTTAGCTCAATTGGCGCAATATCGAATATCGAAACTCGACTGGTAAAACTGACGGCTCAAAGTGCTTTTTGGACACTTTTCAAACTTGAATGCCAACTGTCGTGTTTCTTCCTAAGCAAAAGGTACCGCCAAGAAATGTGAAAGCCAGGTTAGTATCACTGATAAGTGACATAACATTAAATATCTTATACTAAAATTACAAATAGCGCATTTTTGTAGCTTGAACCAAACAAGCTGAACTAAATGGTTTGTATATTTGGAGAATACAAGACCTGAGGCAGGCGATTTATAATGAAATTCGTCAATAGAACGCATATATACACAGAAGACGTTTAAAGCAACTCTAGAAAAACAAATTGTATCATTTTGAACAATAATACCTAAATTCTGTGCTTCGTTTTGCAATTCAGTAAAATTTGCATTTCAAGCCGTCTGAGTTAGGAAAAAGAGGAACGTTTGGAACACCGGTGGGTTTAATAAATTTAAGTTAAACTACTGTATTCAACCTGTAAGGGAAGACTCGTAAAGTTCGAATCATCTGTAGTTTCGAGAAAGCGAAGGTTCGAAACATTGGCATTCTCCTGTGGCGTATGAAAACAAAAATCATGAACTAAAGCTCAGGTTTGAAAAACTTAACCTCACCCTCATATGTTTCGCGAAAAACTTGTTTATAATTTATGCAAAAAAAATTTTTTCTTAAATTTGGAAACGCAGTTTTACTTGCACCCGATGTTTCGTGCTTGTCGTGATGCACACTCCATTTGATCCTACCGTGATCTTTTTTCAGCCGGGTCAGGAACATTTTGCTATCGAAGAACACAGCTTTTGAGTGCACTCTCGGTGAATTGGAAATGATAATACTCATTTCAAAAACCAAGTGAGTTGCTCCTCTTTGAATAATTAGGCTATCATTTGGTTTTAGTGTATCTCGTTATTATGCTACACAGCTGTTCCAATTTAATGAAACTATCAGCACAAAAATTCGACCGCTATGGAAATATATCACTCCTTCCTTTGTTTGACTTCGCTAAATTCCTTTTTAGTTGAGACTGCACGACAACGAAAATCTATCAATGCCAATCTATTTGACAGTTCTAGTACAACCGAAAAACAAACACAATCTGCATGTGGATATCTTTGCGGACAAGAAAACTGAGTTGAAGCTGTTCTTTTTTGGGTTCGAAAAACAGGCATGGAAACATTGAATTATGTATGTATGGCAAATGTCAAATTTGTAAATATAACCCGTAAATGAAAAAAAAAATCATAAAGGATGATTTTAAAATCCCTCCCTGAACTTCGCAAATCATAGCGTTATTTCAAAACATTTAGAGGGTAAGCTTTCTCGATTGGTTCGAACTGCAAAGAAAATGCCAACTCGACGCTGTTTTGAAGGGTCATCAGCTCATCTTTCAGATAACATACGAGATAATTTACTTCATCTGCAAGATAGCGTAAATAGTTTGGATCTTTTTCTGCTCGTGAGTAGCACTTGCTGAGTGCCACACAGGAGCTCTGGTCCTACGTGATTTCGAAATATTCCTCTTTATCGACTTCCCACCTTGTTGGGTTAAACATGAATAGAGCAGATGTGAACATATAACATCAGAAAAACCTGCCTGATTCTCTTTGATTTGATCGAGGCAATGACGAGAGATGAAATGTGAATAAAAAACATCACTAGTTGTGTCTACATGAACAGGTGTCATTGTGCTACAACCATTGAAAAACGGCTGCATTTTGCAAATTTGAATTTGTCTTAATACATGGATAAAGAGATTTCTGATAACTACGAAAAGAAATCCGTTGTGATCAACGGTATCATTTTTTGATGGTAGAGTTCATGGTAAGTTTCGTTTATTTTCATTTTTCAAACTATGATAAACAGTGTTTATTCTTTCATTTTCTATTGCGATATCGAAAGGTCGAGAAAGTAGTAGGCATTACTTTCAGCTCTTTTTGGGAAAATCTGCATAACGTAGGTTTCTGACTTATTCTGGCGCAAGTCCAAGGAACGGTAGCTTAAAACCGGCGCTGTCGATCTCAGAAGATCTCACTGATCAGCAATTCTCCCCTCCGGATGCAATACAGCTCTAAGTACATCGATCATGAGAATTTGAGAGTTATGTAAAGGTGACACCTTCAACCCGACAAGTTCATATATCTAGATTGTCCCCTCTCATTTGCCAGCCAATGCTGTGTGGAGAAATTGCATCTTAATCACTTCAGGTTGGTGAATAATGTCGAAGGGTCAATCTAACTTAAACGTACTTATTCGTCAGGCTACGTTCGACTCTTCGACAGAAATAATATTTTTGACTTGTTCTGTGAAAGATAATGTTATCACAACCCGACAGAAAGGAACCCATTGTTTTTGAGGCAGTTGGCGAAAATCCACGATTATAAATCGAATTTTAAATTTTGAAAAGGTTATCACCTGGAGGGAAACTGAAGGAAACAAAATGTGAGCAATAAAACTTTCCGCGAGGCTCATAAACGTTACTGAAAATGTACACCTATTACGGGTTAACTTCATCGTGTTTTTACTAACTCAGTCCAAGTTGGTTCGTGATCACAACTCCTGAGGAGAATGCTTTTACGACTGAGTGGGGGTGGGTCAGGGAGCTGTCAAAAGTGAATATGAAATATAAATATAGAGGCAAGACCGATACAACGTAGATAAGTAAATTTTAAGACGGAGCACTATACTTCCCACTGCACCTGAAGAAGGCTGGTTTGGCAAGCCGAAATATAGTGCTCCGTCTTAAAATTTACTTATCTACGTTGTATCGGTCTTGCCTCTATATTTATATTTCATATTCGTTATTTTGGGCCGATCAGATCATCGTTGATCCAACGTACAAGAGTAGGAGTATCGTCCACGGTTGCCTGCTGAACATTTCACAGTTAAAAGTGAAACCTAAAAGATTTGCTTGATCCAAGATATCGACGTCATCGTGCTTTCCCTTCTCGAAAGTTCTTCCTATTTAAATTTCGCTATTTTATTCCGTTTGATTTAGCATGACGGTGCAACAGCAGTCGACAAATTGCATTCATATTTTGTTTTATGGTCCAGCGGCTGGGAATTTAATGATTTCAATTATACAGCCCTTTGATAGGCTAAGCTTCCCTAAGTAAGATTATTCATATTGGCCTAATACCGAGGGCGGCTTAATGAAGGCTTGCGTTCTACATCTCAAACTCAATTACTCTTTACCCGGCGTGGGTCCCCGGTCTTCGTCCAAAAGAAAGACAAAAAAACAAAACAAAACGTTTTTTTGCCCTGTTTTTCGCTTTAAGGTTAATTAGTACGATCTGTCACCTTCGAATTCAGCTTTATTTATTTATTTATTTTTTCTGTAAAGGGGATTCCAACAATACACGCACATTGCTTGGCGTTCATTTGTCCATGAAATAAAAATAAATGTTGTTTACTTAATTAATTAGAGAAGAATGGCACTCTCCTTTGGGCAATGTGAACTTTGAGAGAAATTCAAGTTGTAAGCTGCAAATTAGGCAACACAAATTGGTGATGTCATACACTACTTCGCAAAAGAGCAGATCACGAGATCGAAGACATTTTGCGAAATTTGTGCGTGATATTTTCAAATTTGACTCAAGAAATGGTGACCTTCGTCAAAATGCCAGATAGCGAATTCTATAATATAAATATGGAAACGTGCTTAGTACTAAACAAGACATTCCGTTTGGAACCAGATTTGAGTTGCAAGTAACACAAGCAATGCCAATAATATTTGTAGTCTCCTAATGGGCTCATGGAGAGCGGAGTGCCTTCGTAAAGATGAAACCTGGAGGTGTCAGGCTACATTGAAACAGATCGCACGCTAAAAATATTAGGAACACTTCTCCCCTATCTTTGAAGATGTTGAATTTATTTTTTAGTTGATTCGAATAATTGTAATTTACGCTCGTAATGGAATGAATTACGACACTATCACTTGCTTCTACTTCAAGATACAAACACTCAAAAACCTCTAAAAAACGCATATTCAGAAAAGAAAAGCTATTCTATTTTATGTTCTAAAGCCTATTTCAAAACAACAAATACTTTTTACTTCAATGAACTGGAATCCATCCAAACTTTTGCGTGTCTCGGGCGCTTCAGCCGATAGCTTGGTTCACGCTCAAATTCGCTATCATTATCGGCTATTCGAAAAACCGTGGGAAGATCGTCAGATCTCGATGTCTTGAGAAATTTTACCTTTGAAAATTCGACCGTATACAAACAATGACGGGAGGTCCCGTTTATTTAATTTCCACATTGTGTTGTAAATCGTTTTTGAAAGGCCTTGATGGCTCTACCTGTCATTCGAAACACATTTAAATGCAAATCACCCTTAAAGAGGAACTTTCAATTTTTTCGGAGGAACATCGTAACTAGGACAACAATTAGTTGGATTCAAATTCTGGCTTCAGACATGTGGTGAAGGTGTCCGGATATTCAGCTTTCATAATTTTGCTCGTGACCGAGAGAGTGTGCTTAAGATGGGATGGTCCGCGTTCTTGATCCAGTTGTAAAGGTACTGACATGTTGGTGATGTTTTGTTATCTAATTGCATTTCAGAACAGGTACGGAATTCAATCATGTTTCGATGGTAATGTTCAGTCTATTGATTAATTCCGACAAGATGCTTCCAGAGAAAATGTTCCTACTTTAATCAGCAAAGAACTCAAAATACGATTTCATTCTTCAAACACGGCGAGATTGTAGAGAAAGAAACTTCAGGTATGACCTTCGTAGTAAGCGCTACCACGCAAAAGTTTTCTTTTTTTATCTGCAGCCATTTCTTCACGAGGCAATACATGTATGCCCTTCATGACAAGTAATAGTGATTCACACTAACTTATGTTTGGTGAAGCATAATCAAATCTTTATTCCTAATTATCGACAAGTATGATCGAAAGTCACAACTAAAGGTATCCAAGAAAAAAGAAGGCACTCAGAGACTGTTCTTTGTAGTTCGCCGCCTTCCATAAAGTCATACAATATCTTTTAATCCATTCCACCGCTCAAGGGATTCACAGATCTCTGGAGAAGAAAAGCGAAAGGGACTTCGGCCAACCGCTCGCTTAGACTTGAGCGAGGAACCAAAGATTATCGAAAAATGTATTACAGTTCAGTTAATGCTCATAACATTTTCATTAAGCGGAAAAAGTTTCCAGGATGATATAAATACAGTGGCAGAGTAGGTGACAAAGAAACCTGTTTAGCCTGATTAGTTCACCCGAAGGTAGGATCTGCTAAGCTCAATGAGTTGCGTGAAGATTTGAAGTTTTTAATATTTGTCGATAATACTCGATCTACAAAAAAAAATAGATACAGCGCCGCAAAAATAAAGCAATTTCACCCAATAGAAAAATTCGCATGCGAATTAAGAGTCAACTCAAAATATTCATGTACGAATCACCTGAGGGATCCTAATTTTGGGAAATAAATTACGCTTCTTTCCTCGTCAAAGTTGTGCAATGTTTAATATGAACTCGCAGAAATCAGTTTACTCTAGAAATTTCAGTTATTTCTATTTGCAAAACTTTTTTCCTGCTACACTTAAGATGGCCCTTTATTAAAGCTCTATTTATAATTAATATTTTTTATTAAATTCTGTTACCAAGAATGACCAATCCATCAGAAATTACTTCTTTGCTGATTAGGAACCCTGATGTTGTCGCCATTTTGTGAACGAACAGACAATCAATCACTCAGTCGTTTTAGTTTTTTTTTAGCACCGACCGGCTTCAAATAAGGAAGACATTAGCTTTTGTTAGTTTATTAGCTAAGGCTTATTTAGGTTGTGCCAAATTTGACACAAATGGAACTTTTCCATGTAGATTAAAATTCTCCGGGTAGGCATTGTAATTCAAATCAAACATGACCAATCAGAATCATTTGCACTTAGGACGAAACGGAACTGAGATGAGCTATAAAATTCTTTACGCTTGGTGCAAAGACGAATTCAATTTGGATGCATGTGCGCCATTTTTTGGGAATTTAATTGCAAGTCTATGTTTTTCATCTTTTCAAGCTGCTTGAATTAATTTCACCTTGGCGAGGTGAATGGATTTGAACAGATAAAACAACCATTGATTTTGTAATCGAGCGTGCTAAGTTGCACACGTTAATGTGTGTTGACGAAGTTTTAAAATCAGCATCCGCTTCCTTAGTTCACTACGCAGTTTCATCAGGTGACCAAAAGCCACATGGTACTGGCTAGCCTGGATTGCAAAGGCTTGTGTATGTTTAAAAACTGTCAGAGCTATTAAAAACAGTTTCCCTTTTGAACTTTTAAGCACGTTTCACTGGTACTGTGTTTACAGAGCAAATCATCTGCCTTACTGAAAAATCGTTTTAGAAATAAAGGAAGAAATTATTAATTCTGAAGTCGATTGTTACGCGAAACTCCAAACTTTGTCGGCTTTCAAAAGGCAGGGAACCTCGAAGTTCTGTAATTATGTAATGAACGCACTTAAAATGACGCCGGTAAGACGGCTCAGTGAAAAAACACACAATTTAGAATAATAACTTGTGTCTCATTGAGACAATTGATGATTATAGTGATTTCCTTTTTTTGTCTTCCAACATAGCATATAGCATACTGAAAAACAGCATGGCGATGCCTTCATCGTTTCTCATGTTCATCTTTCTTGCCGCGGTCTTATCGTGTTTTGTGAAGGCAGGAGCCAAAACGTTTCCTCGACGGACTGCCTATGAAGATGGTACAATCATGTTAGGGGGACTGTTTGATCTTCATCATAACGCGGGAGAAAACAACAGCTGCGGCAATCTCCTTGCCGCAAACTTGGGTTCTGTTCAAGCAATGATATTTGCCATCGAAAGAATCAACGACAATAAGACATTCTTGCCAAATGTGACAATTGGTTATGAAATATTGGATTACTGTCTCCAGCCGGCGATAGCCGTTGAGACGTCTTATGAGTTAGTAGTGAAAAGTGATCACCGATTTTCACTCCAAAATTGTACAGGCAAAAACGCAGGCAAGGAAATAGCAGGCGTGATTGGGCCAATGGATTCTGCCAGTGCTATCATGGTCTCAAGTTTGTTTGAAATCGCGCACATTCCGTCCATAAGCTCCTTAGCGACAAGCGTGGAACTGAGTTCTACGCTTTACAATCATTTTTATCGCACAGTTTCACCTGATAGTTGGCGCGCCAGTTTACTTGCAGACATAGCGCAGTTCTTCAACTGGACTTATGTTGCCGCAATAGCGCTTGACGACTCCTTCGGCCGATATGGGGTCTGGGGAATAGAGAAAGAAACAAACTCGAGAGAAAACCTTTGTATTGCCTTGACAAGGTTTGTCCCCCGAGTGGATCCATTTGATCAGGTTGAGAAAATCGTGCTTGAACTCAAGAAAATGGAAAATGTTAAGGTGGTGCTCTTTTGGCTTTATGGACGATACGCGCAGTCTTTCATGAATGAGGTAGTAAGACAAGGTGTTAAAGGAAAAACATGGATATTTACTGACGGAACAACACCAACAGATCCCTTTTTCGAGGATGATCGCTTCGCTGGTTTACTTAATGGATCATTTGGTATTTTGCACAGGGCTGCGAGAAGTGAAGAATACCAAAAATATCTGGTGAATCTCGCTAAAAGGAACTTTTCAGGCAGCACTTATCTGTGGTGGCAAGAATACTGGGATAACCCAAGAGATAAAAACATTTCTGGTGGTTCATTAGAAGAGTATTTTTCTGATGAGAATCCATTCATAAGCAGTCCATACGTTTCATACACTATTGATGGGGTGGACGCCTTCGCCCACGCCCTACACAATATGTACAACTGTAGGGAGCCACATGGTCTCTTGGAGGGCGGAGAATGCCCTTCAATTCAAGATCTGAAAGTGATGGGGGAAAACCTTTACGTTTACTTGAGGAATGTGAGTTTCCAAGGTTTGACAGGGACAGTACAATTTGACCAACATGGAGACCCATTGGAAGCTTCTTACGATATTGTGAACTTCAAGAGCCAAATTGGCAAAGGTCTCGAGCGCGTCCTTGTTGGTTGGTGGACAAGAAGAAGCAATTCTAAACTTAGATTGAACTTAACGAAGATAACCTGGAACAATCAAAATGGATTCGGCGGCATCCCTTTATCAGTCTGCTCCAAAGATTGTAAGCCGGGGGAAAGAAAAGTCACAAGATCGTCTTGTTGCTGGGAGTGCGTTGACTGCCCAATTGGTACCATAAGTTCCGATGGTATTTCTTCTAACTGTTCCGAATGTTCCGAGAGAGAGAAACCCAACGAGGAGAGGACAAAATGCTTGGATCTTCCACTGAACAACTTAAAATGGAGCGATCTCTCAGCCATCGCAGTGACATGTACAACAGCACTTGGTCTGGGTTTGACCTTCCTATGCTTTGCCATTTTCATCAAGCATCGCAATACACCGATAGTAAAAGCTTCGAATAAGGAACTTAGCTTTCTTTTGCTATTTGTAGTGGTGTTGTTTTTCGCCTTTGCTTTACTAAACTTGTTAAGCCCTACAGACATCTTGTGTCGTGTTACCTGCATCTGGCGCGACACTGTGTACACTTTATGCGTCTCCATACTTCTTTTGAAGTCAATGAAAATCGTGAAAGCTTTTCGGCTTCAGGGTAAGTTACCCGACAGCCTGACTTCCAGACCAAAGAAACGGAAAAACTTCTGTCTCACAGGACAGAGACTTCATTTACTTATAATATCGTCCATACAGGTGATGCTGAATTTGATTTGGATTTTTGTGGACCCACCCTCCAAAGAAACCATTGTCCGTCCTCTTCAATATATTTTCGCGGTTTGTAAGCCTTTCAGATCCGTTTCTGGTCATGTACTTTTAATCATTAGTGTAGCATTTCTAATGATCCTTTCACTTGCGTGCATCTATTATGCTTTCAAAGGTAGAAAAATTCCCGAGAATTTCAACGAGGCGAGATATATTGGTTTTGCAATGTACATTTTACTGTTGTGCTCCGCTGCGTATTACCCTGTGGTTTTTGGCTTGGAGGGATGGTATGTAGGCGTTATTGGCGGAGTAACCACTCTCGTTAGCTCATTCGCTCTGTTAGGTTGCATGTTCGGGCCTAAAGTGTACGTAATTATATTTAGTCCTGAGCAGAACACACGCGAGGCGATTAGCACGGAGATTGCTAAGTATTCATTGTCTTCCACGGTAGCAGGAGGGGGAGCGGTAGCCAGAGTAGCCCCAGTCCCTTCATCGCAGTCTTCACTTTGAACTAACGACAACAATGGCTGCCGCGCTTATCTTAAAGCTCTGGAATGACTTCGTTCGGATTAAAAAGAAAAAAAAAACGCGAGTATTAGAAAGGTCGTCTATTCTGAGAGTTTTTCTTCTCCGTTAAGAAAAATTTCTAAGTAAAAGCTTCTGCTGAGAGTGTGATCCATTATTTAACTAGGGTTGCCTAACGCCGACGTGAACTTTGTTTATTAGCTCCCTATTCATAATTTCCTCTGTAAGAAGAAGCATTCGTGGGTAAGTCTCAAGAGGTAAGCCTGTAGAGCTAGCCTTGGTTGTATCTTTGCCGTTCAAAATAAATAAGTCAAACTTAAAGCTTCTCGGACTCCATTTCATATCAGTTGAATGATCGAGCCCTCTTTCTCTCTTTTTGCACTGGAAGAATATTGTAAACGCGAGTAGCAATCTCAAATTTACGTAAATAGATAGAACAAAAGACCCAGTGATCCTCTGATCCTGCGAGGTCTCTTATCTAAGGAAAGTATAATAAAAGGCAAAAAAAAAAATTAAAAGTTTTAAAAGGGGTCAATAGTATCTAACCGTTCACGATAAAATAATCGCTTGTTAACTCCAAAGAGGCATATCATACCATTTTGAAACTAGGGGGTGGGGGGAGGGGGAGTTTCCAAAGAAACCGTGGAGCTGCGTCGGTGGGAATGTAAAACAAAGTAATTTGGTGTGATCAACAGGGTTGAAAATTTAAATTGGCCACGGTAAAGAGTTTCTAAGCTGATTTTCGAGAGCTAGCGCTCGAAACGTCAGCATGTAAGCTCTTTAGGGTGGCCAATTTATGTTGATAAAACCAAATTACCTTCTTGAAATTATCCTACAATTCGTCCACCCCAATTGTTCAATATTTTTAGACAGGATGATTAGCCAAAATGAAGATTGTTTATTTTGCGGTTTTGCCAAACAAGAGCTAAAGTTTGTTTAAAATACTCGGTTCCATAACTTTCCCTCCTGAGGGACCAAATTACAGGCACCAAGCGTAAAAAAACTTTTTGTCAGTAAGTGATAGGGTAAAAGGAACTTTCCTCATTGACTGACACTAGAAAACGACCGTAACAAAGCGCAAATGAAGACCCTCGGGCGTCTAAATGAGTGTATCAAGGATTAAAACAGGAAATTTTATTGAGCAACCTGGGTCAGAAGGTGAGCCCTTTGAGAGAAACTGTTTATTACGCAGCCGGCAACGCCCGTGGACAACACGAAGTGAGTCCTGTGTTCGGATTGGTTACCCATCTTGCCCGCTCGGGATCGCCCGCCCTAATCCCGAGTAGGAAAAATATTGGGTGGGGTGGACTTCAAGGTTCGTTTTTCTTTTAAGATGTCGGCGACGGTGTCGAAAAAGGAAACATTCAACGACTCTCATGGGTTTATTGTGCCACAGACACAGTTCGATTTCTTTCCCGGCTCTCGAAATAAACAAGTTATTCTTGATTCTTATTACATCGAAGTATTTTTGCTATATGATAAAACCTTGATTAATCGAGGTGGTTCGGTCAAGATGGCCTGATATTAGCCTCTTTCTTTTTTTTTTATGGACCTCGAATTCGTCTTGTACCATAAAAATGTTAAAAAACTGATGAACTCAGCTAAAATGCAGTATCTTGATCTCACACGTGGTCAATAACGCATATCTATTGTTGTTACGCAAGATTGTTGTTAGCCTTAGAAAAAGAAAACATTTTAGTGATTTTGTTACGATTGTTAAAATTATTTGTTCACACTGGTTGTCAAGACTATTTGTAAAGGTCTGAACGGCTGTCACGGAAAAGACACATTTGTGAATGTTTTTCTCACAAGTAGTTTTATTCCGGGTGAAGGTGTGTGCTTCCTTTTCCTTATTATTTTATTGCATGTGCTGTTACTATTTTTACATGGCGCAGGTGAAGCTAAAGTTTTATCAAAGCTGGCAATTAGGAACTCCCAGGGTCAGGGAACAAAACAAATATTGATAGAGATGTTGAAGCATAGGTTTTTGAGATGCTGAAATCGAAAAGGCGATAGACTTTCCTTAAACAGAGACCATATTCTCGCACTTGCAGTGGTAAGCCTAACTTTCAGTCCTCGGAAAAGATGTGTCTATAAACTTCGCACAAACTCTCAGTTTGGTTTGCCAGAGAGGCGATTGGTGGGAAAGCACACTCCTCCCTAGCACAATTTTCAAGTAAAGAGTTTGTTCGCAGACATGCTTGCTGCAAAAGAAAAATTGTGTCTGAAACCTTGAAATCATAGTGTGTACTAAATAGTTTTCCACTGGCAGTTTCCACCGAAGGTCATACAGTCTGCAGAATTTAATATATCAAGGAAATTAACTGAACGATAACAAGCGACCACAATATAGACCACTTTCATAAATGGCTGCCGGATTAATATTCTTTTGTTTAAATTTAATTTAGCCCTTCTGGCCTCGCTTGAGATAATGTATTCTTTTGAATTTTGTACTGGAGAACGAGGCCAGAAGGGCTAATTTTAATTTAAACAAAAGAATATTATTAATCCGGAAGCCATTTGTGAAAGTGCTCTATGATATGAGGTATAAGTGTACACTGATAAACTAGTAACCTTTGGACCCTCCCCTACGATCCACTTCACTCCAACCGGATTTCTTCGCCGCGTTTACGTTGCAAACGGTGACTGCGGGAAATTCAACCTCTTCTGCCTGTTTCATTTCGAAAGCGACATCTACTGGGTAAGATAAGAAAGCCGACACGAGATTCATTCCCAGCAAAGTCGTGTGCACAAAAGCAGGGAGAAACTATGATGACTGGACTGCACTGGACTGGACTGGACTGAAGAAGAGGATGCCAGATGTACGAATCCACGGGCAGTAGCTCTTTAGCAAAACTGTGTAAGCTTTCCGACAGCGTTTGATTTTTTCCCCTTGCTTTCCGCAGTCTGCAAGTTTGGTTCATCCCTTTCTCTATCTATAAAGTCAGAAGAACTGAGGCCCTTTACAATCGATTAAATATTACATCAAGCAATCTAAATTGTAATATATGTTAACAATATGTGCGTAAGGCAAAAACTGTCTAGCAAACCTGAGACAAAACTGAAGCTGTCGATCACAGCTTGAAAGCGTATCTGCTTGCTGACTTTTTATAACAAATATCACCAGATCGCGTTATCATTTGCAATGTCATTCGTGGGGGATGTGAAAATCATTCTACGTCAACAACTTAGGATTTAGTCTGTAGTTATTACTTCATCCCTTATGTCCTAATTCTTCTCTGCTTATTTATAATTTGTATTTGTTGCAAACTGAGGTAAATAAAATAAATTTAATATTTTGGTCTGATTTATCTCAATCAAACGTAGTTCAGTCGTACACTTAAAAAAAAAATCTAATTCATTTCAAATCGAATTTTCTTCCTGTGAAAGTGAAGCGGTAACATTCGGATGACTAATTTGAACTGGAAGCTAAGTCCAGAAGAAAATAAACTGACTGTAACAAAATCTTTTCATGTAAATTAAAACTTCGTGCTGTTAGAGCGCTCTCAGGGCTAGGCTCAACCCTAAAATTTTTCCCCAAGATCATATGACTTTCCAGTGAGCGAACCTAGCCAGTTTCGCTTTTCGTCATGTGAACGTCACGTGCTCCATGTTCATCTCAAGGCTAGATCTCGCGCATGCTCCCTGTCTGTTCACAGTGCTAGCTTCAGCTTTTTTAAACGTATTTTAATATACTGCTTCTGTGCTTAAGCCGGATGATAACTATTTCTCTTTACACAACTTCGCTACAGTCAAAATGTTTGTTTACCTTACCGTAAGAAAGACTCATAACATCTGTTTTGGAAAAAGCTGGTCGATTAAATAAAATCTGCAGCAAAATACGCAACACAAAAACAAAAAGCAAAATGAACAGATGTGAAAAGCCTTCCAATGCTTTTAAAGATTTTAATTAGCGTTTACTGATCACGGAAGAAACTTAAAAAATGAAATATTTCTACGACTGGCTTTCTGTTTTAGTTCGAGGTCAAGTCTAATCCAGCGAGAAATGGGCTTTATATGGCGAAATATAAACTGTCGTAAATGGACATTGACAACAAAAAAAGTGTTGGATGCACCCAAAAAATTTGTTTTCAGAAAGACCTCAGAAAATAATCTTGAAAGGTGTTTCGTAGAACCCTGATAATATCTGTTAGGAGTTTTCACTCTGTACTAGCAGGGGTCATTACATACGGGTTCCTGGTACCAGTTACTGAAAAGTATGTCCCCTTTCTGAGCATATCTCTTTTCGATATTAATCCGGTGCCACAGCATGTTTGCAAGAAAAACTATCCCAGAAAAAGAAAATTTTTCACTTTCAATACAACTTTAAGTGCTTCAGCGCATAAATAGTTTGTCCCAAGAGATGTAGATATTATCAAAGAGGCTTACTCGGAAGATCGCTTTCCGGCATATCACGCTTGCTTGTGTCTAGACGGCAGTATCGTTTTTAAAAGATTCTCCTTAAAAAATAAACAAATGATCTTAACAACTGCGTGTATTAGGTAGAAGTAGATGTTTCAAGAAAGGTATTCTCTCAGAAAATCCTTTCTTCCCAAAATTGAGACAAAAGTCTTCGTAAGATCTCCAAGTTGCTGAGATCACCCAGGGAAACAACTAAACGCACGTGGTTATAAGGTTTTACGGGTTTATTGTTACCTAGGCGTGGGAGATTTTGCTGCCGACTCTGTAATGATTAATCTAATTGTTGCTTTATTCCGTTTATTTTTTCCGTCGATCCTGCAGTAAACAAGGTTTTCAGTTTGTTTTTGGTGGCCTTGTGGAGAGGTGGGACAGAAAGCCATGTATTAGAAAATAAAAAAATAAATAAATAAATAAAAACAAACGAGTAGTAATTTCACCGCAACAGACTTATGCGGGAGAGGTGAGAAATATTGAAATTGTTACTTAGCGGAGGGATTTTTTAATATGTTGCAAGGGAGCCGACAAGTTTTTGGCGACGTCAAATCGAAAACCATTTAAGCCCATCTCAAGTAATTAAACGCAATCGCCTCTGTCAACGGGATGATACAACGGGAAATAGGAAACATACTTTCTCAACTTCTCGTTAGATGCGTAATGCCTTTTTACCATTTAAAACTGAATAGACATAATTCACGATCTGTGATTGGCTGTTGCCCATAATTTAGCATAGTACAGACGCACGTTCGACGTCAGAGAAAAGTCTCCCATTTTTTCTTCTAATATGATTCGCTGTTTTCGAAATACTTCCAAAATATCATTACGAGCTAAAAAATTTCGACCAGAAGCATTTAACTAGCAAGCTGAGGGTGGTTTACTGTCAAGATGCTTGTCCAGCGAAAACCACAAAAGATGATATGTTGCAATATTCGGATGCAGCTCATTTTTTTTGTTTTGTTTTGATGTTGATGGCGTCAAATGAAGTCCTGCTCTATGGGGTTCCAAGATTTTTATTTATGTTTTGGTGGGTAGAAGAAGGAATCTTTTAGCTTTTAACGATTTTTATCCCACTGATTTAAAATGCAAGAATGAAACAAGATGATGCTGGTAACAATTTTTTTTTTATGTTGACACTAATTATTTTGCATACGTAATACCGTGTTGTGACACCATTTCTCGCCTGAAAGTAGTACAAAGTGTTTGATTTTTCTTCACGTAAAAGTTACGTAAATGTCTTTCTCATAGTAAACTGAAAAAAAAAAAAAAAAAAAGAACGAAAAACGTGACCGGACGTCTTTCCACTTACCTTTTTGTTATTTCTGTAAATTTCTTCTCTTTGTTCCGCCCCAAAACAACACCTGCAGAAGCACCATAGCAACTGTAATGAATATTGACATTCTGTCCTCAGTTGGCCGCCATTTTGGAAATTTTGGGGCGTCCCTTCGATGATCCTTTGTTCTCGTTACATTTTCAGCGAGGAAATTGTACATTGACGTTCTGGGTTCAGCCAGGAAGCACTTAAGGGAAGGAAGGTGAGTTTTAACAACTGAGTGAAAGCTGTGTGACTTTCCTCTGATGAATTTTACATGAGGGTTTTTATGCTAATTGAGCAAATCCTGTGGTGTCAATCATTCGCGTTCTTCTCACGCACCGAAAGATATTGACACGTCTGTGCTTCAAATTCAAAAGATTTGTTGAGTGGCAGATTGGAAACACGACCGCCAACCGAGCGTAACACTCTGTGAAATATAACAGCTATCATAAAGTGTTGTTGCTTTGAAACTGCGAGGTCGAAAAGTGGCAGTACGGGGCTTTATTTTGACCGTCCGTTAAGTAGAGTGTTGAGCATTCCTAATTCGTCACTCAAGCGCGCGGACATCTTGGATTTTGTAGGTTTATTTGTCGAGAGCTGGATCTTTATCGCGCGATGGAAGGAAATGTGATGAATTCTGTCCAAGTTCCCATGTTATCGGGTCAGCAAGCTGCACTGGAGCAGATGAAGCCTCCTGAAGAAGGTCCAGACGGTCGTAAGCAGGACATCGGTGATATCTTGCAGCAAATCATGAACATCACAGATCAGTCTCTGGACGAAGCGCAAGCGAGGTGAGTGAAATCGAACACATCGTTGATTTCGCGTCGTTTCTTCAAAATCCTCACGACACTACGCTCGACTTTGCAGTGACGCAAACTTGTTCAGTTCCCTCTTATGTATACTAATAACTGTCGATCTTTTGACTGCATGCCTTTTGGCTTATCATATGATAATGCATTGTTTTCCCATCACATATCCATTTAGGAAACATGCTCTGAACTGCCATCGAATGAAGCCCGCCCTTTTCAACGTCCTCTGTGAGATCAAGGAAAAAACAGGCAAGTAATGACAGCTTTTAACCCTACCACGTGTTTATTTTTTTTATCGACGCTTGAGCTAACATGGGACTTGCACCTTATTCTTCTTCCTCACTCGGATCTGGTGGTATTCAATAAATCCTTCGAAATTTTTGTCAAGATCCTCGAAAGAACGATTCATCCATCATCTCTCGAAACGTTGTCTGACTTTAAATCGTCAGTTTACAGGCGTTTTGTCAGGGATGTTTTCCTCTGATTTCATATCATCAAACGGTCACATTTTAATTTTATTAACGACACCTTTTTTTTGTCAAGATTATTCACCTTGCCGTTATTGTTTTAGAGCTTATCAACCAAAGACTTCTGCGACTTAAGCGCACACATTCATCAGTTAGTTTGTATGACAACAAATTTTTATCAGCGGAAAGATAATATATTAATCGCTCGTTTAAACGTGTTTGATTTCTGAAAGAAGGCCTCTATCAAGAAAAGGTTTGTGTAGATTTCACTGATAAATTTCCTTAGTATCTCGACCAGTTTTTTCAGGTTCGTTTTTTCGCTTGATCGCTCGTTCGTTGCGGTTAAAGTGAAAGATACTGATTTCGGATATCACAGAGTGTTTATACTGTAGTGTGAGCATAATAGTTTGTTGGCGCGAATGTTTATTGTTTGTCTTCGGTCTCCCTTTAGGCAAACAATGGTAGCCAACTACACAAAGAAAACGCCTTTGTTTTATTTTTCGATTATTCGTTTAGGCTTTCCGTAGTGATTTGAAGGATACAAGGTTTCCCTCAAACGTAGTTGTACTCAAGAACCATGGAATATCCAATATCTGCTGTTTACAGTATTTTGAGAATTTTGTAACTATGAAAGCCACTTCATAACCGTTCTGTTATTTAAGTAACTGAATCAATTTGCAGTTGTTTTGAACAAAGATAGCAGAAACCGTTTTTGATTCTTACTTCTTTTGTTGATAAATTCTGATAATTTCTTCTAACTGCGTATTCTGTGTAGATACAATAAACTGTGATGCAGAGAACAACTTTCAAATTTTGTGATTCAAAATTCAGCCTAGCATGACTCAGTTCGGTATCACTTAAGAATTGCTTATTGTGCATGCATTTAAAATATCTTTTCTTTATGTAAACCTGAGTTAGCCTGCTGGTCAAGATTCTTTAGAGTTTGGTTAAATGTCCGGTTGATAAATGAAATGATAACAAGATTATGGTCTTGCATAAGGGTTTTACAGGTCATGGAAAGTCATGAAATTGTTCACCATTTTCTATGTTAAGAGAGTCATGAAATTCCAGTGTGAGTCAGTGAAAGACATGGAATATGAGAGAAAATGTTGTTCTTTGAAGCAAAAATAATTGAAATGTACGTAAGTTATTTTCAATAGTCTAATTTTGAACTTAATCTTCAGTCTGCCAAAAAGTGAAAAGCCGATTAGAAGGTGTCAACATCACAGCAAAACATTCTGGTTTTTCATTACAATAATTAAAGATCTCCTGGTTTCAGTTGCATGTGCCAATCTTTTCTATCGGTCAGCACTACTTAACTACACTGTGAATGGGGAAAGATAAAAGGAGCAAGGAAATTAAAGCAATTGGTCCAGGAATGGCAATTGTGGTTTAAGCAATCATTGCTGCACACATTTAGTCGTAACTATAAACTTGCTGGCGAGTTGAATCAAACCAAGATCTGTCTGGTGTGACTGCTGGATAGCTTCCAGCAAAATGAGTTTTTGCTGAGAGTCTCCAGAGATTGAGCAGGATACTTCAGTGTTGACATTTCTTGATTTGTGGTCACCCACAGGCATGAAACATTTGGGAAACTTTGGAAGCACAAAAAAAAACCTACCTTGTTTTTTTTTTTTTATTGTATATCTTTGAATGAATTATTAGGGTATGAAAAAGTAACAGATATTAAAAAAAAAACTTTGTAGGGATTTCCATTTTTTTTTTTCAGTTGACTCCTATGATTGCCTCCAATGCAATGTGTATTGGTAAAATTTTGATGAGCAATCTTGCAGTAAAATTGCAAAGCATCCAATTGGAGTTGTATAGAAGACCACCCCCAGGAATCATGTAAATTTGAAATGTTCATTTGTCAGAGCATGTGTAAAAAGACTTCCATCCTTTTTTTTATTTTAAGATTGAATTATTATTGTCTCTCTCAGCCAAAATGTAAATAAAACATTTTGTGTTTTTAGTTGCTTTTTCTTTCATTACATCCTTGTTCCTACATAGCATAGATACTTAACACAATTGCTTTAATTAGAATGTTACCCACAATACTATGATCAAAAAATCAGTCTTGTTTTATTAAAAAAAAAAAAAAAAAAAAGAACAGAAAACAGAAAAAACCAAAGTGGCTCAGAAGGTCTTAACCCTTTAACTCTCATGAGTGATCAAGACAGAATTTCTCCTTAGAACATCCATACAATACCAACAGACAAGTGATGAGGATATAGCAAAATATTGACAAGGGAATTGTTTCTTGGTCCAATAGCAAATTCTCTAAACTAACCTCATAAATTGTGTGACAGACAGTAAGGAGAGTTGTGAATGAGATCTTGGGAGTGAAATGTTTATAAGGCTGCAATTACCAGGACTCGACACTAACTTATCAACTTACTAGCCAAGTGGCTGGTGACATCTTAGATGCTATGACAATGTCAGTTCATTTACTAGCCAAACTGGTCAGTGGAAACCAAAAACCACTAGCCAAAACCGAATTTCTATTAGTCTGTGGCTAGTGGGCTACCGTTAGTGTTGAGCCCTGCTTACTATAATTGTATTTTTCTTTAACAGTTTTGAGTATTAGGGGATCCCAAGAAGATGAACCTCCTGATCCTCAGCTGATGAGGTTGGATAACATGCTCCTTGCAGAGGGTGTGGCAGGCCCTGAGAAGGGAGGTGGGTCGGCTGCAGCAGCAGCAGCAGCAGCAGGGGTACATGAGAATCAAGCTGAACATACAGAGTACAGAGCTAAGTTGAATCAGATCAGACAGATTTATCATACAGAACTGGAAAAATATGAACAGGTACAGTCCGCTTAACAAAGTACGGGATTCTCTTTGGAATAATTTTAGTAAAACTAAAATTAGTTACCTATTAGAAATAGCTTTTGAAAATGGGTGTTACATTGTAAATCCTCTGGATTTCTATAGGTTATGTGATGAACTCTTTCACTTAACTTATTTCAGATGCTTGGTTCAGATCATAGCCTTTGGTCAGACAAGACACCAAAAATGAACACTAAACCAATATCAAGAACCTTTAGAACAGCTCTAAACATAAACTAATACTGAGATCCTTTGGAACAGTTCCAGACATCTGCTACTAAACTATAACACCATTCAATGACTACTAATTGAGGACAAGGTTATTTGACAAAGAGCTTTACCTGGTCACATATATTATGCGACAACAGCAAGAGTTATTATGCTATTACAAGTTCTTGAACACCATCTGCACAGTTTTTGTAAATCTTAAGTCATTTCAACAGCCTTTGCTAAAAATTTGAATTTTCCTCTTTTAGGCTTGCAATGAATTTACCACCCACGTCATGAATCTCTTGAGAGAACAATCAAGAACACGACCTATTTCTCCCAAAGAAATTGAGCGTATGGTGAATATCATTCATCGCAAGTTCAGTGCAATTCAGATGCAGCTGAAACAGAGCACTTGTGAAGCTGTTATGATTTTGAGATCAAGGTTCCTGGATGCCAGGTAATCCTAAGCATTAATCATTTTTTCATGAACTGTTTTTCTCATAATGTATGACGATGGCATTTGTTTCTTTCACAATAAAGTTTTGGCACAGGTGAGATGTACATTATCTAGGATTGTAGTAAGGCAGTTGACCAGTAGAAAAAGAATTCGTTAGGCTATTGTACTTTTACCTCTTCAGTGCTCTTAACCAACATTTAATCATATTATTTTATCATATTTTTTTTTATTTTATATACTGATCATTAGCGGTGAGGTTGATAAGACATCAGACAATCAGAGGAATTAATGCACCAAGTTTTTTCCTTGACTTTTTCAGGAGAAAAAGAAGAAACTTCAGTAAACAGGCCACAGAAATTTTGAATGAATACTTTTATTCTCACTTGAGTAACCCTTACCCAAGTGAGGAAGCAAAAGAAGAACTGGCCAGAAAGTGTGGCATCAGTGTTGCGCAGGTATAGTACAACATAAACTGGTGGTACTATAGTGGATGTTGACCTAAATAGTACAGGCTAAATAGTACAGTTCATCACTCTTGCATGTAAATAATATTAATCAGTGACTGGGCTTACTGGAAGAAATGCACTGTTCAGGTGGAAAGATCTACTTCTGTTAGTGCAACTCAGTGCATCTGCCGCTTCAAAGGGTCAAGTTGGCTTTGTTATAAAGCACTTAACTCACAAGATCTAATTGTTAACTCTCCCATATGGCTGCTATACATTTCCTTGTAAATAATTAATACGAATTTGGTGTCAGATGAAGATAATAACTTTAACCTGATAAGTTTGAGTATTCTCATTACCTGTTTGCTGGGTGATATATGGATATTATAGGGAGAAGTTACATGCTAATCACTTCTAGGAGTTAAAGGGTTAGCTGTGAAAGAGAAACGTGCAGTAAAATAGCTTTTTGAGTATCCTTGCCAAAATCCAGGTCTTTGGAAAACCAGCAACCACTTGCCCCGCTAGTTACTGAAATTCCCCTACTTCAAAAGTTGTGTTAACTGCTGTTGAAGTCAGTATGTAACGTTATGTACAGCCACATGTTCATGTGTTACATTTATATGTGCTTTGTAAGAAGTTTATATGGCAAGTTTCATTACCAAGCCAATGAATTTGGTGTAACATCTGTTCCATGCAGATATCAAACTGGTTTGGTAATAAAAGAATTAGATACAAGAAAAACATCGGAAAAGCCCAAGAAGAGGCTAACATGTATGCCGCTAAAGCTGCCTCTGGAGGTGGGCCAGCAGGTCAAGTTCAAGGTCAGCCAGGAGTGCCACCCTCTGCTCAAGGTTTGTGTTAATTATCTAATAACTTTTGCTTTTTGAAGAACATTTAAAAGCTGCTAGGCTGGTGCAAACCTATCTATTGGTGGATAGAGTGATCATATTAAAGTTTCTTTGAGTTTAGTTCAAGGAATGCACCAGATGACATTCTAAGACCCTTTCACTCCTGAGAGCTGAATTTCAATTTAAACTATTAAATCTTCTGGTAGATACTGGATTGGTCAGCCTTGAAAACTTGTGCATACTGAGAAAACGAAAAAAAAGAAATTTATATTGGCCTTATATTTCCCTACCAATTTGAGGACAATACCCAGGGGGTGCTGTAGCAGGGAGTCCAACAGGCGTTGTGTCGTCATCACAGCATCAAATGCCAGTTACTAGTCAGCCTCAGCCAGACATGTATGGTGTTCAGATGAACGGCAGTGGCATGAGTGCTGAATATCAGACTGGATCTAACGTTGGTGCTAACGTCCAGTCTCAGGTTAGTGGTAATGAAAGTTGGTTGAGCCCTGTGGTTGAGCATATGGTTCATAAGCATATTAAATTTTAGCCGTCTTTGTATTTCCACATGAGTGTTCAATCTACCCAGGTGGGGTGTCCTACACTTTGAAAACTACCGTTCTTGATTTCATTTACTTTGGAGTGATTTGTGTGGTTTCTTTCAGAAATTTAAGCACACTACATTTAGATATACAACATGTAATCAACTGTAGTTGCATTGGGACAGGAGCCACCAACTTACCACAAAGTTGGGTTTTGCCATACCTTTGAGTTGGTTTCTTCTTGCGGCATGATGATTTTTGCAAAAAGTGATTGTTGGGTGATCAAAAGCAATCATTTGGTAGGAGACGTTAATTTCCCACACACAAGATTACTGTGTGATGGATGTCCTCCCCTGGGGTGGGATGGGTGGGAAGGTGAGATCGATAGACTGAAGCGGCTGCCAGAGGCACCTGATATGCTGACGTCTGTTCTCAACCTTACACTGCACCCGTAATTCAGCCTCTGGGCTGCAAGTGGTCAGATATAAACTATATTCATAAATTAATTAATTAATTTTTTTACCATTCAAGGTACCAGGTTTGCGACATGTGATTTCCCAGGCTGCCACAGGTTATGGTATTGATCCAGCCACAGGACACATGCCGCCTCATGGACAGGGTCAAGTCTACCATGAACCTCATCATCTTCATCATCAAGTAAGAAAAAAGTATCAACAGTGACTAAGTTGCCCTTGGCAATCCTACCATCATGAAAGAACTGCCTGTTATTAGTGCTAACCCATTGACTGGCATCTAATTTCTCCTTACAACAAACAATATAAGGTCATGGGAATAAAGGAAAAGATCACCAACTAAAGATGCTCTTAATTGTTAAACATAAATGGCCCTTGTCAGCACCTTAAGAAATGTATAGAGAACAGTATGGAAAATATGTAGAGTGATGTTAGAGTATAAAAGGTTAATTGAACAGTCTTTAATCTATCTTCTCTGGTTTATCAGGCAAGAGGGTTCAATGAACTGTTTGACTCAATTAATGTGTGGGCTGGAAAGGCAGGATCAGCTAAGGTATGGCCATAGTACAGTTTACAGTGTACCATTCTGGGAAATATTTGAGTAACTTTTTTTTGTCAGTTGTTAAATTCAGTTCAAAAAAATATGTATTTTCTGTCTTTGATCACAATTTGCAAAGTAGCTACTCAAAACCATCTGACAAATGGGTTACCACTTCTAATGACAACACTGCCTGTCATACTTGGCTAAACTTCTTAACTTTCCTGCGTAGTTTTCATTGTTAAGTAATGAGATGCCTGTACAGTTTTGTATAAACAGTGCAGTACAATGCCACAAAATCTTCCCAACTTGGTGTAACTAAATTTTTGTCTTTGCAGAGTGGAGAACAGAGAAAGAGAGGGCAAAATGGCAAAGCAGGTATGGAGAAATAGGTCTGCAAGGTGACTGTGTAGCACCAAAATAAGTGGATGGGAGCTAAAGAATTTGCTGATGGCTGCATAATGAACATCCTGATTATTGACAAATTTTGGTTGAATAAGTTACTTTTTACTTATGTCTTTTAGGAAGTCGCAGTAACACCCCCTCAGATTCCTTACCAGTCTCCCAAGAGGACAAAGATGAGCAAGGAGGCCCAGAGTTCTCTAGTTTACAGGGGCTGACTGAAATGACCAATGCTGACTTTGACTCACGTGGAAATGATCGGTCCAGGGATGAACCTCCATCAAAAAGAACAAAGATGTGAGAAGTACTTGATGGACGGAAATGAGGGGGATTTTGCTGGCAGGCTGTGTTTTGTGTTCAAGAAAACTGGAGTGGACACTAATGAATTATTTGAAGATTTTAGGAGGTTATGTGCTGAAAGATTGATTTAAGAAGGTGTGCCTTGGTACATGTAGGTAAAATGAATCAAAGAGGCCTTGATAAACATTGGATGTGACTTTACATTCTCAGTTCAGCTCATGGTGTTGATGTATGAAAAAAAGCAGTGGCTTGCTAGTGCTAGTGTGTTTACAGGTTTTGGTCTTATAGCTTTTGTCAAGAAAACTGCTATAACTGATCTCTCTGTTTGTTTCATGATGTGACAGCAAACATGGAATGGCTGCTTTCGCACTGCTATAGTACCATCTGTGTATATTTGGGAATGAGAGCAAACTGAGAAGATTATGTTTTTAACAACTGGAATACAGAATGTAATCAAAATTATAGTATCTACTCTAATATATGAATGCAGGCTTGGTTATAACAATTAAAAATGATTTAGAAAGTTCTAATTAAAGCTCTTGTATAGCATTAGTCCTTGAAAGTCATCAGCATTGGCATAAGCAAGTCTTACTTGCTCATCATATTTCCAAATAACTAAAAATTAATCCTATGCCTCAGAAAACCTGGAATGTTTGATTGCTATATGAACAGTGTGTAGGATGCATTTCCCTCGTGGTTATTGGCCAAGATGCAGTATACTCCTTGATGTTATTGTTTTGTGATCAATGTCTGTTTTGCACTTTACATGAAACTAAGATTGAATGGTGATGGATTTGTCACTCAAAAATTTCTTGCACTGGGGAAAAGTAAAGTGTCAATAGTGTAAGACAAGCTGATTAACTGTATCACTCCCAAGATCTCATTAGTACTTCTCCTTACAGTCTGCTATACAAGACCTTACAATTCTTATGATGTACGCTTTGACAATCTGGTATTGGATCAGCTAGTAATCCCCTAATATTATTGATATTTTTCTTTATTCTCATCACTTGTGTTCTTGATATTCTGTTAATAATTATTGTAAGGAGAAATTCTATAATTTTAGTGTGAGGAATGAATTGCAGTCAATTTACAACTTAGTTAAGTAAAGGTAATTCTTTTTAGGTAATGCACCAATCAATTTGAAGCTTTAAGATCCCTCTACCTCTCAGGATTTGGCTGTCTCCTGTGCTGTGTGTGTGTTGGGGGGGGGGGACTTGAACCTAGCTTAGCTTGGGGGAGGGGGAATATGAACAGGAAGTGTCAAGTCTTCCCAGTGGTATACAAGTGTTACATCATTAAATATGAATGTGCTGAAGGTAAATAGTTCACTTTTGCAAGTGATTGGCCCAGAAAAAATGTCTATAAAGCTTGCTTATTTTTCTTCTACACAATTTTTGCCCAGGAGGTGGGAATTTGAGCAAAGAGTTGAAATGCCTGGGGAAGGGGGAAGGTGTTGTAGCTTTGAATTGATTAATTTATTAAACATAAATAGGATATAGTAAAAGAGCAAAATTGAGTCTTATTTGTTGTATGTTTTATTGATTTGGCATTTGTAGTTTCTCATACTTTCCAGGTCCTCTCTGGATATCAGCCTTGTTGCTGAATGGGCCACCCTGGCTAAATAAAGTCTACCTACCCTCCTACTTTGTTTTTCATGTTTCACAGTGACAGAAACAAAAGAATTAGTTGTATTGTGGACATACATATTTTACAAGGATGGATAAACTGAAATGTGTACATGTTGTTTTGGAGAAACACTCAAGTGTAATTCTGGTCTTATTTTGTTAGTGTACATATGTGAGTTACTAGCAGCATAAATTTTTAATATAGGTGAATAAATATATTATTGTCAATATTAATTGTTTTAGCATAATTATAGTTTGGGTTTGATACAATAAGACAATGCTGGTGATTAAACATATGAAGATCATTGACTTGTTGAGAAACTCCAATTCCTTACCATCTTTCTTATTCTACTTACAAAACATAATGCTATCAATAGTGCCAATCTTAGCATTATGCAGGGCATGCATGGTATGAACTTTGTAACAGGTCTTGCCCAACGTAGAGTCTGTGGCTCAGTGGTAGAGCATCAGGGCAGGGAAACTAAAGGTCTAAGGTTGGATTCCTCATAGGGATGCAAATTTTGTTTTTTTGTCTCACACTTGAAACAAGATGAAAAACTATCTTTCCCCATCAAATTTAATTGATCAAGGATTTAACTTTAAGGTGAGATAGGTAGCCCTACAAGTTTGGGTGTTGAATTTCAGGTCACTAGGTCCAGGTAATAGACCTAACTAGCTCATTGTGTTGTGTTCTTGGACAAAACCCTTTACTTCCACAGTGCCTCTCTCCATCCAGGAGCACAAATGGGTTCAGGTAAATTGTCAGGAAAGCCTGATAAAATGTTGGGAGTGACCTTCTGATGAACTGGCATCCCATCCAGAGGGGAATACTTGCATCATGCTACAGAAACCTGCACAAGCTTGTGCTAGATAAGCCACTTGGCACCATTGCACACTCTAACTTATATTTCAGTACAGTGTCACCCCTGAATCAAACAAAGATCATGAGAGTAAGAAGAATGATGACCAACTAATGAGGCTCTCACTGATTATTAAACAGAATTTCCTCACCAGTGCAGTGGAGCATTACTAAATTAAATGTAATCCCAAATTACTCTCCACACCAGTTTGAAAACTACCTTATCAGCTTCATAATGATTTATTCATTAAGTATTTATTATGATTTATTCATTAAGTACTTGTAACAGCCCTTCAGACACCAGGTTGATAAAATCCTCAAGTTCAACTAAAATAATAAAAAAATTGTCACTATGTGTGAGTATTCACATTTTTCAACACCTAAGCTTGCAAGCAGGGCCTTAATAAATTCCTTATAGACCTCTCATGGGCTCGCTTCATAACCCTTTATCTCCCACAATCAGATTTTTAACACTCTCCTCTAGCTGCTAGACATTTCCTTATAAAAATGGTGTCACACCAAGATATCAACTTCTACCAGATAAGTTTGAGTATTCTCATCACCTGAGAATGAGTAGGGACATTATAGGGAGAAATTACATGTTAATCACTTCTGGGAGTTCAAGGGCTAAGGCCTTGAACTGATTCCCAGGTGAAAAACTTCTTGTGCTACAGTGGTCATGACGAAGGGCTTGCTTGTAGAGTAGCACTGCTTTGGATAAAATTAATTATTTTTAAGTTATATAAAATAAATCCATTTCAAGTTTACATGACATTCTTGACTCCTACAATGGAACTGCTTGGTAGCACCATGCTGTCTTCTACCTTCTAAATGGCAGGTTATCAATAATCATAGAGCTGCTACATCTTACAAATGAGCAGGGGAAATCTGGAATTTTGAATGTGTACCTTGAACCAATAATTATCACAAGAAAATGTAAACACACTGTCCCAAACACACCCCTTTTTTTACAAACTATCCCAAACAGTTTCCAATAAAAAGTCAAGATATCTTTCTTAAGTTTATACCTATATGCTGTTATAAACATAACAGGAGTTAAAACCATACAACATTTTAAGATACTAAATACAAATTTTTTTCAACTGAACATAAGTGCTTTCTCAAGTTATGGTTTGAAATGTGAGACAAAATATAAACATGGCTTTTCTGGGATTTACTGGTATAGTGATAAGAAAAATTCTTGTTGTAAAAAAGTAAGAGCACATAAGATCAAGAGTACATTTACAAAATAATGAAATCTATTACCCTAATCTCGTGCTGCAACAACTGGCACATTTGTAAAAATAATGTGATGTATAATTTTCAAATTCCTTTGTCACTAAACAACTTAATCTTCCCTTATTCTAAATATATATTTTTTGCCTCTTAGAGCTGTCTGTTTTTGATACCTTTCACCTTGCAGCTCTCCTTTGATTCAAAGGTGACTGTTCGTGTCTCTAAAATGACAAATGAAGTAACAGTGACAGTAAAATGTCTAAATTAAAGAAGCCATAATTATAGATACACTTATGATCAAGTTCATCCATAGGTACTAAAAGTTGGAATCACCTGAAACCACCTGAAACCATCTGAAACCACCAATGAAACCACCTGAAACCATCTGAAACCCACAAGGAAACCATCTGAAATTACCTGAAAATATCTTGAAACAATTTAAAACAACTTGAAAGCACCTAAAAAATTATGGGTAACACCAGAAAATAAGTGTTAACAATTGAGTTTAACCATGGGGAGCCTGGCTTATGGATATCATATATAATGCCCTACAGTACAGAATAGGCACCACAAACAGGGCTATAGGCTTTTTTTTCCTCAAAATCTCAACTATCTAATCAATTTACTTAGGCAGCGGAAGTTAACGCCACCATTCATCAGCTATATTCTGTCATTTGCAGTAAAATACCTTGCAAAAAATCCACATATATTTCACTCTTGCAAAAACAAAGTCAGTGAAATTCTACGTCACGATATGAATTCATCTCTGATTAAAAAAAAACACAATGTTCAAAATTTCCTTAGGAGGTTTGAAAGTCTTCAGGCCTTCCTGGGCTTTTTCATTTATAATTTGCATGATCCCGTTGAAACAACTTCATGTATTTCTTTCGATTTAAAACAGTTTCTTCTTTGCATTCGCGATTGCATGTTGATATTGTCACGCAAGTGCTTTGTCAAGAAATTAATTTGCATTTTCCCGTGCAACTCCCAGCCATTTGTAGAGCTAATTGAGTGTGTTTTCAACAAGAACAATGGAATGTTTCCTTGAAGGTTTCCTTTGTGGTCTTAGATGGTTTCAGGTGGTTTCAGATGGTTTCAGGTGGTCTCAGGTGATTCTAACTTTTAGTACCTACGCAAGTTCATCTCAGACAACTCATTTTGTTAAAGTAGTACATTTTGGTAAAGTAGTACATTTTGGTAGACTTCATTAGCTGGCTCCCGAGGAGTCACTTTGCTGTATCTTTGGACCAACCTTTTCTCACTTTAACAAAATGAACCAGCTCCTTCATTTTCTTTTGCCTTTTCAACTCTCTACTGTCTTCTTTCAAAATCAAGTTGAGTTCTCCCTTTCAAAATTGTGTCTGATAAATCTTTTAACCTCAAATTGCTTTAGTTAGAACCATAGCGCAATGTTTTGATGAAGGCGATAGCTGCACAAAACTGCATCCAGTAATAGGCCTCTTCCCCACTGAGCCTCTTGTCATAGAAGTTATTAACATATTGCATAGTAGACAGGAGGCCTTCGGGATTTGCATGTATTACCACATACACCAAGGCTGGAACAAATTCATCTGCACCAGGCACACTAGTTTCACTTGCTAAACACAACAGGTTCATAATGGTGACACAACATCGCTTGACACACTTTAGTTTGTCTGTAGGTGTCTAGAGGAGTAAGAGAAGAACCTCAAATTTAAACACTTATTACTCTAGTTTCTGATACTTCAACAAAGCAAATCTTGAGAGCATTATTTTTATTGAAAATTTCACTACCGCTAAGCAAAATTTTTATTCATCGGTTATACAGCTGCTGGTGAGCAAGTCAAGGGATGACAATGGCAAACAATATCGCATGCCCTGTGCATCGACAACTTAGAAAAAAAGAAATCAGTGTGCTACTGCAATGTTGGCACCAAATCGAGAGAAAAAGGACACAACCAAAGAGGATTTGGAGAAGACCAACAATGGAGAGCCAGGTGATGTATTATTCACCTTGACAGGGAGCCATCACTCAGGCAGTGTGAAGGACAGAGATTTATGGAGGAATCAGAGCCCCTTGTTCCCTCTTAAGAATAAGAAAAACTACTGAATAAGTTATGCAATTACCTTGTACGCATTAATTGCAAGCAGTTCTTTCTGAGCTGATTCCCAGGGTGCTTCCTTGCGGTACATCTGTTAAAAAACTAGGATGTTAGCCTTCTACCCAATCCACATTTTCAGTTTGGTCAAAAAAGAACTACATACGGTCAAACCTGTTCTAAGCCACACTGTATTGAGCAGTCACCTAACGCATTAAGTAGCCAGTTGCCAAAGTTCTGAATTTGTTTCCCTCTTAGTCACTCTAATGTTCACTTCTATCAAGCGGCCACCTCTATTGAGTGGTCACAGTTGCCCTTTATAAAGTCTCAACCCCCTGCTTTTATAGTCCTCCACTCAAATTGAACAGTCATTGAGAGAGGGACCATTCAAATAAAACTAAGAATAATCTTTCAAGTAATTTTTAATCCATGTTCCTCTTCCAAAATCAAAGCAAGTAGTATTCTTGAGCAAGATTCTGTACATTAAGTGGTCAATTATGATGTAATATAAAGTGGCATTGTTTTTCATTTTTTGTAATTCCCCTTATCTTTGGAACCCGTATTGAATGCTCATTCTGCCATTCCCCACAGGTGACCCCTTAATACAGGTTTGAATGTACAAATAATAATTAATGCAATAAAAACATTCTTTGATCAAGTTGCACCAAATAAGGATTGGGCACAAAATGGTACTGAAACTTTTTAAAGATTTAGAATTACATACCTTGGGGACTCTTACAGCTTTGTGATTGGGATGAATAACTTTCTGCAGGTTGATCACATGCTCATGAAATGTGCTGAGTAAAGAAACACAAATAAGACACTGAGAATATTGAAGGAAAATTTCAGGAATAAACCCAATTACCAAAATGAATTAGAGCCCACTAAGTTTTAAGCAAATAATAAGCTGAATTGAAAAAGCACCAAATTCGCAGACTGCAAGGAGAAGCTTCTTGTCTGGTATTCTAACAAAAAGCATAATAATTTATGTCTACATGTTTACACCTTTGGGTGGAGAAAGGCATTGTCATGATTGACTTAATTGTCTTACCCACATAGAAATGTCCTTGGCCAAGGACCATATACCTGAAATTTATGACCAGAGTCTAATATGCTACAATTTGCACTGCATTCTAGACAATTAATCAGTTAAATAACAAATACCGGTAACACTTTTTAGCTACATTTCCAAGGCACTATTATTATAGTGACCACGGTCAAAAATCTATCAGTGCAAAACCTTCAGTTTGGAGCACAGCTCACCTATCTATTTGTTGGTCTACTCCACCAAAAGGGTAAAATGCAGAAATGTAAATACTGCTCATGATGGCACGTTCTATTGCCACCAAGGAATCCTGAAATTGTTCTTCACTGACACCTGCCAAATCAATTGAAAAATCATACTTGTTGGATAATTTGACATACATGATTGCGTATAAAATCACTAAAGACATTCATTTAGAGCTGATGCCTTGTACCTGACCAGATGGGATGCTTTTCCATCTCCTCCCCTAATGTCTCTAGGAATTCCTCAAGCAATGCACACTGCCAACAGATTTAAAGAATATTATTTTGTTTGGAGGGTTTTTACATGATAGCCACTTGCAACCTTGCTGGTTACCCTAAAGGCTTTCCCTAAGCTACTTGTGCTTTCAACTCAAGATGTAGCCCAGAAACCATGGCTGTAAGGCTTGATACTGATGTGGTCTTTTTTTCCAGCAATGTCAGCTTAAACTGGAGCTTGAAAACATTTACTACAGGACTAAAGCTATGTTTACATAAAATGTGAGTAATCTATAGTGCAGGATAGGTAAGCCCTCGTAGGAGTCACTGTTGAATTAAGTCTGTTTCCATTATTTTGTTAACATTACTGAAAAATAATTAATAGTCTCTGTTGCTGTTTAAGAGCACAACTCACAAAATTCACACAATACTAAGGGTAGTTTGCTCTTAATTTTCAGGTCACTGCATGCCCAAAATGTCTCTTTGCTAGAAAACTAATGGGTGTACAAGGAAGGAAGGTAGGGAGCTTGAGGGGGATGCTTTGTACTCCTTGCAAAATGCTTGAATGTATTTTTCCTTTGTTTCTCCAAGAGTTCATGGAGCACTAAAACCGTTATTATCTGTGCATAACTACCATAGCATCTGACATGTTCAATATCGGTTACATGCATATAGCATAAGAACTACCTGATGTCAAAACACCAATGAGAGTGCAACACTTAATTGTGTCAAACCTTTTCATCCGGTGTTGGCAACGATTGGAAATCCTGGGTAAATTTGTTAATCTCTCCTTTCTCCTTTGACTCAAGAAATAGCTTCACACAAGAGGTTGTAAAGTAGGTGCGGCAAATGATTTTGTCTCTATGAGTTCAGAAAAGAACCACTGATCAAAAGTTATATTCAACATCATCAATACCATCTTCATTACTGAGAACATGCAAAACATGTACAAACAGTTGTTTCAGAATGATGTAGTTGTACAGTAGTTGGGCCTCAAATGCAATCTCACATAATTTTCACAGCCAAGGACTGTACCTACAATGTAATCTAGTACACGACTGTTATTTTTCAACAATAATCTTATGATAAGATATAATGTCTGTATTTTCTTTCAGTCAATTTGGTAATAATATCTGAGGACCTAAAATTACTTGAGAATTAACCAATTTCAATAAATGCCCAATTTTAGGAATATTACCTTTCCACTCTTTCTACTAATCTCTCCAAGTGTGAATGAGTCGCTAATAATCCTTGATGTGCATTGACCAAGTACGCTAAGTATGGAGCACGGGCCTTATAATCCTCCTGTAGTGATTCCAGAAGTCTAGCAAAGCTACAGAACAGTGACCACAAGTTAGCATTCTGCACAAATAGCTCCAGGCATTTCTGTTTGGGATCATCTAGTTTGGTTTTACCAAAGAACACATTTTATTTATTTATTTATTTACCAGTTAAGTCCTCACTCTCAACAGAGTATTACGGACTGCAACCCACCCATCCCACCCCAGGGGAGGACATCCATCACACAGTGATCTCGTGCATGGGAAATTAACGTCTCCTACCCCTAACCCTGCAGGAGACAGGACCTACAGTTTATTCATCCTTATCCGAGAAGACTAGAATGTCTATCCGTTTCCTGATATTATAGAAAGGTAGCACATTCTCCTCAGTAATTTTAAGACCTTGAGTGGTGGTTCGGTTGAACCCTCGACCTCCCACTCAACAGTCCAATGCTCTATCCATTGAGCTAACCGGGAGGCGGTAGCTAACTGCGAGGCATTTGCTCTACTGGAAACGATTACCAGTAATCCCAACATTAGCATTCATATTCTCAATGCTGTTCTCTTTACATTTCCCTTGAAACTAATGAGGAGAATCAATTTGACAGTCAAAGCCTGCCTACAAGCCAAGCGGCTTATTGGGCCAGTGCTTAACTCCAGTTTCCGTAGCACGAAGCGACTGAGAGTATTTCTACTCCCCCCTGGATGGAATGCTAGTCCATTGCAAGGTTACCCCCAGCATTAAATTTGCTGGTACCTACTTAAACACCTGGGGGAAGAGAGGCACTATGAAAGTAACGTGTCTTGCCCAAGAACTCAACATGATGTCCCTGGCCAGGGCTCAAGCCCTGGACCACTTGATACAGAGTTGAGCGCACTAACCATGAGGTTACTGCACCTCGTTTGGATAATTAAGAGCTTCTTAAATTGATGACCATTTCCTTTAATCTCATGAGCTTTAGATTTGACAGAAGGGTGCTATTGTAAGGAGAAATTGGAGGCCAAACACTCTTAAGGGGTGAAAGGGTTATTAAGCAACTTAAAGTAAACCTCTCTTGGAGAAATAAAAATATCAGAAGTAAAATCATGGTTCTTTGCAAGCAACCTCATGACATAGAAGCTAGAAACTGGCAACAGCCCATTAATATCAGGGCTACCCTGAAATTTAACTCTAAGAAAGGAAATTACTTGAATGTGAAGTCTAGTGAGAACAATACAAAGAGCAGCTTGTAATGATTATTTTACTTTTATTTATCACTTGCCTTTATCATATATTAAAAGGGGAACAAAGCTAATTTACATAGCTAATACACAGGAATTACAAAATAGAAAAAGGAAAAGGTAAGGAAGTCTCAAGAAGCCATGAAGGCTTATTATGAATCAAGTGTGCCATAAAAAAGTGCATTATTATATGGTTGTGTCTCACAAGGACTGAGAACAACCAAATCCACGAATTTGATTGGCTGAAATCAATAGTGAAAGCGGTCTAAATTTTCCCATCTAGACCGGCATCTAGACCGGCATCTAGACCAGTCTAGAGAAAAAGGTACAAAGAATATAAAGAATTGGCATATAAGACACAGCCATATAATAAACATCTTTTTAACCGAGCTAGGTTGGTCTGTATGGGAGGATCTTGATCCCGGTCGCTGGTACAGACCTCACTGCGTTCGGTCTGTACTGGTGACCTCAGTCAAGATTCTCCCATACAGACCTCCCACTCAGTTAATAAGAACTAAGTATTGTACCTTTGTGGTGGAAGGTCCTTCACACTCCTTATTGTCTCATGTAACTGAGCAGACAGAGCTCTGTCTTGAAGATTAATTGCTTCAGCAAGTTGTACATGGAGGAATGTCAACAGTTCTTGACATTGAGATTTACCACTCACACTGAGAAAAACAACATTAATTTAAAATACTTTTTTACAACTGAAGACACTGCAAGAAATTTGCACATCACTGATCCACAACTTTTAAGCATTAGAAATAGAGCTCAGAATTTTAATCTTAATTATTGTATTATAATCATAATCTAATTATCAATACCAGTTCTAAACTATTCAAGGAAGTGAGGAGGAGCCTTTTGGTTGTTCTCTTCAATTTCTTTTTATCACTTATTTCCTTCTATCACTTATTTCCTTCTATCACTTATTTCCTTTTACAATCTACTGCAAATCTACAGTACAAGCACTTCATGTGGCTATGAACAGTACCTTGAGGAGGGGGGCTTTCATATTTTCGGTTTTGACCATTTTTTGGATCGCTTTTTCGGTTTTTAGGCCAAAAAGGTTCAGGTTTTCAGTTTTGATGCTCAGAGCGGTTTGCTGATTTTACGTGTTTTTGCAGTCGGTTTTCGGTTTTCACAAAAACTCTAATGCGGTTTTTGGTTTTTCCTTTTTGACTCCTTTTAAGGTGAAAATGTAGTGGTTTTGTTGGGTTTGCATGCGATTTTCGGTTTTGCTGCCTTTTTCTCCCATTTTGTGGTTTCCCAGAGGCCCCAATGTTCCCCTCCTTGAGAGAATTTGAAATTAACCGTTACACCCTATAATATTATTGGTACACATATTCTCCATACTGTTATCTATACTTTTCGTAGGGTACTGACAACAATAATATGTTGAAAAATCCTGAGCTTCCTTATATTAGTTGATGATCATTTCCTTTCACCTGAATGTGTGATTCAGGGGCGATATTGTAAGGAGAAATTAGATACTGGTCATTATTAGGGGTCAAAGCCTAGGGTTAAATGAATTCAAAACTGACCTTTTTTCTGGCATCTTGTTTTCTGAATGAACCATGGGAAGATTTTGAAAGTCAGCTTGGCAAAGCACCAGTCTTAGTTTTTTCTTGGAGTTTTCAAATTTTTCCTCCTCATCAACAATATCATCGTCCTCCTCATCACTTTCATCATCATCATCATCATCATCACCATCTGCAACATTCAACTTTCCTTCTTCTGCAGTAGAACGTGCAATATCTGTGTATTTTTTTATAACGTTCTCAATGTCTGTCAAGAAAAAAAACTTACGAAAATTAGTAAAACTGGAATCTGGACATGAACAAAATAGAGATCCTTCTGTGATTGATAAGGACCACAAAAGTAAATTTGCACCAAAACCTTCTCACGGGTGTCTTAATTTTTCCCTAAAATGCTTGCCCCTTCAAAACAAAATGCATTTCTCATGGAGAATACGTTAAAAAAAAAGCAAAGCAAATAAGTTGAACAAAACCACTAGCGTTTGACTTGTTAAAGGAGCTACATGATAATATCTTGTTGAATAGTGCATTCTATTTGAAGGAACCTACGAGTAAAACTTTGCATTAATTCACAATTGTCAAAGGAGTAAAAAGAAAAAACACAAAAGGGGATTAAAGATAGTTAAAGATGTAGGATTCACATATGAGAACGAACTTCGCAGTAAGGAGCACTACGTAAGCAGAAGTGAAAATAAGACCTGAAAAAAAATTAATTTTTTTTTATGAATCTTTTTTTTTCAGGCTTATTTTCACTACTGCTTATTAAAAGTAGTGCTCCTTACTGCGAAGATCGTTTGCATATGCGTTTCTTTAATTGCAGTTGAAATATATGACTTTGATGTAGAAGATTATCGTGAACCAATATGACGAACTTAACAAAATTCAAGGTACACTTGTCTTATGTGACACGGAAATAGCTAGGTATGTTATAATGGTGTACAGTGTGTATAATTATGGTGATCAATCAAGGCAAACTATACAGGAATCATGCCAGTAGTTACCTTTAGGTGTTTTCTCTTCCATTTCTGGGTGTGCCATTCTTTTGGTGATATTAAAAGGGTCCAGTGTTTTCTCAGCCAGTTTCACAAATGCTTTCTCCCCACTCATCTTAGTCTTTCTGTTCTCACGAACAGTTCTTATCTTTCCAAAGAACCCTTCCTTTTTCTTCACACTCTGCTCATCACTCTCCACATTGAGTGGCCCATCAAAGGGGCCTTTCCCTTTGGTCTTTTTCCTGCTCCTAAAATGTCGCTTCAAAGAGGCTGCTCGGGAGCCTTTCTTCTCCCTGGGGACAGGTACCTCGCGTTCATCATCAGCTGTGCTTGACGACCCGCTTCGAGGTGGAAACTCTGAATCAAAGCTCAAGAAACTTGCTTGGCTGTCTCGGTTGGATCCTTCTCCATAGAAGCCAGTCAATGTGCTACTACTTGTACTTTCACGATTGCTGATCCTGCTGTCTCTTTTCTCATGGTCACTAAGGACAACACTGCGTTTTCGGAACCCATCAGGAGGTGCATCTTGGGGTTCCATACCAGACAAATTCACGTTAGAATTCTCCTCTAAAATGTCACCATGGCCACTATCTACAAAAATGCACTCTTTGGTGAACTCCACTCCACTACTACGTGTACTTGTGGTACTGATGGAACTAATGCGTGTGCTACTACTACTGCTGATGGCACTATCTCTGTTACCTGCAGCATGATTTTCAAATGCAAGAGGGAACTGTTTCTCTACTGGAGTGTTTTCAGTGAAATTTCCTGGTGAAACTGGGGATAAAGGCTGTGGACTCTCACTTTCAAAATCAATCAAATCAACACTGGCAGAGTCTTGCATTTTTGATGCATCTCCTTCCAGAACATCTGGTGTCCTATGTGTTGTGGAATCAGAATTGCTGAGAAGCAAATCAACAGGATCTGTCCCTGTTTTCTCACTTGTGTCAGATTTGGGCAAATCAGCACTGCTCTCTTGGTTAATAGAACCAGCAATGATTTGCTGAGGTGCCGCTGAAAGCTCTCTGTCATCTGAAAAACATATGCCATGAACATAGTGTTTGAAAGTGTAATTACTTGCTTCATACTAAGCTGACGTGTGCAAGGCTGGACAGGTTGATGTGAGCAAGTACTGAAAAAGCTGTCCAGCCCTGCTGCCATTATATCACTTTGTTACAAAAACTAAAGGCAAACAGAAATGAGAAAAAAGTTGGGAGTTTCCTGTTCTGACTTGAAAACGTTAAAAGACAAGTTTTAAATGCGGAACTTTTTTGTGCTTGTGTGGCTGTGTGCCCCCATCCGTCCTGTCCTAATTACAATGAAACTTTCAACAGTTAGTGGTCGTATGATAAGATACTTATTGACTGGGTTTGGTTGAGCTGAATGGGAAAATATTTGGCTCTCATGCGATTACCTTGAGCCCACTATTTTCCCATTCTGCCCTTCCAATCAGTCAATAAGTACATATTGTTACACTCACTATGATGTGTGGTTAGTATTTCCTTGTCATCACTTTCATCTTTGTAACAGCCTTGTTTCCCTTTCTTTGTGACAGATTTGTCTGAAAAAATATGCTTGGAAAACTGAGAAGAACTGCTCCTTGGTCTGAAGTTTTTACTTGTTTCTGCTTCATTCTTGGATGGCTTTTTAATGCCAAGAACCTTGAAAAATTGGACACCTGTTAGTTGATACTCCTGCTTTGAGAAACATAGCTGAGGATCAAGAGCCTTGTTCTATAGAAAATATGTGACCGGGCACAGGATTTCATACACTAACGCTTTACCGTTTAACGAATCAATCGGTTTACCATCTGTTTAAAACGGATCATTAAAGCGTTTAAACGTTTTCTTCATCCGTTTAAATGCTTTGCTTATCCTTTTAACGTTTTCGACAAAACGTTTAAATGGTTCACCTATCCATTTAAAATAAAATACATCCGTTTAACAGTTACATGCATCCGTGTAAGGAGAGCGAGATTTGTTTTCATGATTATGCAAATTTATTTTGATTGACGTGTACGGCAAAATTTACAAAATCCGTGGCTATCGAGTTTCTCATCTTTTATTTCCATTGATTGAAAGGAAACGGAAATTGCTCTATAAAAGCTGTAATTACACATTACTTTACGAAATCGAATGCTAGATGAAACACGAGTGAAAGAAAGTTGAGTTTTGTTACATGCGTATGCAAAATTGTTTTGATTAACCAAGGGTGAAATCTACAAAATCAGCAGCATTTCTTAATGTTTTTCACTTGATAGTGCATTTTCATTTCAGTCAATACGTAGAAGAAACAATGTAGGAACATGAAAAAAAAAAACGACTTTGCTTCTCAATTCTATTTTCTTTCAGTCGAGAATGTTCAGTCCACATGGTATGATTGACAGATTGCTTCCTCTGCTTATACAAATTTTCAAATGCATTGCGAGCTCTCCAGGGTGAGACTCGCTCTCCGCTCGCTTCACTCACCAGTGGATAGCTTAATTGCACGCTAGTAATTTAATTTTATTTAGTTTTCTATTGTTGTCAGTCGAATATTATTAGCATGAAACGTCAGTGTTCCGCATGAACAATTCGTATAATTGTTCGCAACGGTTTCTGATTGATATGTGCATGGCTTCCCGCTGTTCTTTAGCCCTCCTCATCCGTTCAAGGTTTTTGTCCATCCGTTTAACGTTTTGAGCTATCCATAACATAATTATAGATGCTGTTCAACCGTTTAACATTTTAAGCCATCCGTTTATTTTTTTTCTCGGCCATTTAACGGTTTATGGAATCCGTTTTTGGACTTTGCTCTACCGTTTAACGCTTTGGACTATTCGTTTAAACGGACATGCAAACCGTTAAATGCTCCTACTACCTGTTTACTATCTGTTTACAAACCGTTTATTTTTACCCGTTTAACGGAAAAGCATTAGTGTACGAAATCCTGTGCCCGGTCACATAAATTATGTCTGTTGTACTAATTTACACTACATCTGGTTACTAAATGCTCAAACAAAATTTGAGCAACTATTGTTAAACAATTTCTTTTAGGACTTGTGAGCAAATTTTGATATTTCTTGATTCAACATTTTATTAACAATTCTTGTATAAATAGCCTTGATGGGAGATGTACACATACCAGCTGAATGCATACATTAAGTTACAATGGAGACAAAAAAAAGTTACTTGATACCCACTTTTTCCTCAGACTGCAAGCCAGGACATTCAATACCAGAATAGCCAAGTGAGATCACTAACACCTCTTCATCTTCCTTCAACATTAGTGGCATCCGCTGAAGAAACTCCCTCTTGAACCCTTCTGATTTGCTTTCAACACATAAAGGGTTATGCTGCTTTATTATCTTTCCTTCAAACTCAGCTGCTTGAGTTTCTCCCAGGCTTTGCTTCTGGGGTTTCTCTTCTTTTTTTACTTTGAAAGCCCGTTTCTTTTTTGGCGTCTTTGGACTCTCTGTTAAAGACTCTGAAATTGGATGTGTTAGTGAATCTGCAATGGGCCCCACAGGACTAATCTCTGGTTGGGGTGGCAGAGGATGGAGTAACTCTTCCAGCTTCTTGCGGTTAACATCATCTCTGTAGTCTTCACTGTGTTGAACCATTCTAAGAAAGCTTGTCTAAGAGAAGGGACAAAAGAAAGTTATATATACAAGAACTTTTTTGAAAGGCAGTTTACTTCAATGCAGTACAAAAACAGCTATATAATGAGAAAAAGTGTAATTCATTAAAGCTTCCTGGCTTCATACTAACGTCAAAGCTTCTCCTGTTTTCTGTGATATGAAGCAACTAGAGGTAATGCAGCTTCTTCTATAAGGATCTCATGATCACTGATCAAAGAAATGTTTATCTAAAAATTGTCCCTGTTGGTACCATTTGAAATGTTTGAATGATAGAATACATTGATGCATATCAATTTTAGGGTATAAAGGAAATGAAAAGGGTGAAAATAGGAACTGTGACCAACAGTCAAGTGTCTTGCTGAAGATCAGAACACTAAAGTTATGTAACCAAAACCAGAACCACCAGACTACCAACTCTCTAGTTAAAAAAGAGGTTTTAAAAGTAAAAAGTGCACGAACAATACGATATCAAGACATTCTCATCCCCTTCAAAAACAAACCAAGCTAACTGTCTCCTTTTAGATCTGATATCACTTGCATGAAACTCACCAATGCATGCAGCTCATTTTCTGTTATGAGAACTGAATTACGACAAAGGCCAGGAAGGGACTTGTGGTTTGGAAAATCTTGAGTGTCCTTTTGGTTCTCCAATATGGCATCTAAAAATGAAGTCACACAAACCTGAAAAGAAACAAATGTCATTTAAAACACAGCAAAAACAATGAATGCAAGTTGGAACTTTATATATCCAAAACAGAAAATTGTTCATGACTATTGTTGAGAGTGAAGCTGCTTTAACTCATGTAAATACTGGAAATCTGCAACAAGAATGGTTATCAAAGATATGACGGATAAATGGGTAAGCCAGTTCTCAAATGTCATGTGGAAGAAATGGCCATTCCCCTCTCATTGGTTGTTCTGCAATGACATATAATATATAACCCTGTTGTGCAATTAGGCATGTATCCTAATTTCAAGTGGACAGGAAGAGAAGTGCGATACTTAAAAAATTTAATTAATCTTGTTTTACGTGATTAGCCCCAGTTGTCTGAGTGTAAAGGACATCCCTCCTGATACAATAGTCTACACAAAACATACTTACTGGATCTATCCTTGAAAACATGTCCAAATTTCTTACATCCTCACCTTCTGAGGAATATAAATGAGAGTGCAAGCTCTGCAAACAGGAAGCTATGCTTTGCAAGTTCTGTGAGGCTATTTCACTGATTTGAACATCAGACGTGATGCCAAACTGCTCAGGTCGAATTATAGCCGGACAAACAAGGCAATCAAATAACAGATTTAATACCATCGACCTCACTTCCTTGTCCTTCATACCATGGGAAGAAAGAATATTTGCAAACTGACACATTAACCATCGCAAGCTTTGAGGAAAACAATAGAGTTTCGCTTTAAGGTTTTCCACAAATTTAGTGCACTTGAGGGGTAAGCGCTTCTGTAAAAGTGAATCTTCCGAGAGTACTTGCATAATGGGTGCATGTAGAGCCGCTGTCAGATACAACTTTGCGGAGAACAAGCTCTCGATTAAAATCCCAAACAGCGAAGTAAATGAATTCCGTCGATGCTGAAGAAATTTTTCAGGGTTGTCATCTCCTGTGATTTTCAAATCGATCAGGTGTTTCATTAGCATCAACACATAATTTTCATCTCGCGGAAGAAGGCAATTCCCATACAGAGAGTTCAACAACAAACGAACCAGCTGAGAGGTATCTAAATTAATTTTGTCCGCATAAGCCAAACTGGACGCGACAAGCGAGGGATTCTCTCTCAGTCCCTTAAAAAATTCCCAGTATTTTGACTCTAAGTAGCCAAGATGTCTTGAAGCGTCCACAAAGCGGGCAGAATCCAGCCTCTTTACGACCTGGCTACATTCTTCAGGTGAAGCCCTCACTCGCTGAACCACCTTCCATTGTTGCCGAGTTATCCAAGACAAATGGTAGAGTCTTTCACAAGTTGACTGTATATCTATGTTAAGGTTTGATATTTCAGCTTTCTCTTTGTTGACAAACAGTCTCTCTTGTTTCAAACGTTCTTGAAGATACCACAAACAGTCCCAAGTTGTACTCCCGTCATCCGCCATTGCTGCATCTTCGGGTTGTAACAGAAAACTGGCCAATCATGGAGGGTCTTATATGAGATAAAACGAGAGCTTTGATTGGTTGTTATTTGAGGTTTCTAGCATTTCCGCATGTAGTGGAAATTGACCTGAACAATGAGATAACTCAATTAGTATGGAAACTCTTTGGAAAATTAAACAGCATTCTGATTGTCTTTCGATCCAATTTTGTTGAGACAAGGCAGGATTGATATTCTTGTCTTAAAGTCCACGGAGGTGGGGAAGGGTAGGAGCAAAACATCCGCAAAATTAATACACAGACCAGTTTTGTTATCTCAAACGGACACAATCTAATTCGATTCCTGCGGAAAGAAATGGGAAAAAGAAGAATCAATCTGTCAATTTTCCTTCTCCGCCTTTTGGAGTACGGAAGACTACAATTTCAGCACACGCTTACGTTAAGATTGAGCTAAACAACCCTAGCCCTACTCTACCTTGGCAAGATACCAACTGAGCACAAGCTAATTGAAAAAGAGGATTATGCAATGACCGCTCGTTATTTTCGCTTAATCGGCAACAAGTTCTTTTTCTTTAAGTAAACGTACGTCCAAAAAAATAAACAAAACACGGAAAAAGAAAGAATTGATCTTCTAGAGCCAAGCTCTCTTCTTGTCAACAATCGTAATAAGAGCTCGAGTTATTCGTGCTCGTATGTCACTAGAATTATGTGGGTATTGTTAAATTGACCCCTGTTGAAGTCTCCGTTGAAGAGCTCCGGAACGGCACGCAAGGTTTTTTTTTGATAAATTTCCGCCAAATTCAGCAAGCGAAGAATTTGAAGACTTGGCTTCGTTCACTTCCGGTTGACAGGGATGGGACAATATTCTCATTTTTTTTCAAATTGGTGCGATACTGAACATAATATAGCCTTTTTCTTACGATCATCATTACGTCAATATGTCACGTGATATACAACACCAGACAGAAGGATATCTTGCACACTATGTAAATGGTGATCGCTGCCCAGTATTCAATTGCCGATTAAAAAAAAGTGAACTAGACATCATTTATTGTCACTAGCCATCACATTCTAAGCATTATTCACTGTGTTTAGGCATTCTTCCCCTTAGGAGACACCGTGATTCTGCATCATTATATTTCATTTTTCGTCTTTCGAAACCGTTAAACGTCATTCATTATTTTAGAAGGATTCTAAAAATAGCAGGACAGACAGAGTAACAATCGATGATGTACGGGAAAGATCAGGTCAAGAACTCATTCAAACACAAAGCAGTCGGAGGAGGTGGAGATCGATCGGCCACACCCTAGGAAAACTTCTGGACAGTGTCACCGAGCAATCCGGGAAATAGAAACTCCAGGGCAAACGGAAAAGAGGACGCCTGAAAAAACACCTGCCGTCGAGATGAAGAACTGGGGCTACAGCTGGACCACACTCGAAAGGCTAGACCAGTACAGGACGAGGTCCTCAGGGGGGAGAACGTCGATGGTCCATGCTCCAGGAGAAGCTAAAGGCAAACCTTACAAACTAGACTTCATTTTGGAGTCGTCTTTAGTTCATCGGAGAGACTAGATTTGCATCAGACGCTTCTATAGCCTCTAGTTGATTAGCTTTTGCCTTTATTTTTCAAAATCTATAACTGTTACTGTTTTTAAGACACTTGCATCTGAAGTAGTCCTTTCTCATCTGCCATAAGCAAGAAACGATCTTTCTTCCTCTCCCCCCTCCCCATCTCGCCTCTTTCTCTTCTCCCTCCCTCCCTCCCTCATATAGTAGAACTAGCATGAGCTCATCTTCTGGTCAGCGGGCTTACCCCATCGCTAAACTCGTGATTGAAAATATTTCGTGACCTGTAGGCGAGTGCTTGAATTTCCTTGGAATTCGTCCTTTTGCGTCGGAAACAGTTCGTGGAATTATTGCTTTCGCCATTCTGTTTTGCTATTGGAATATGGGAATGCTTTACAGCTGATTTGTGGGGGAGAACTACGCGTCTTTTATTTTGCAACAATGACGGCTTCGGCCGGCCAAAGGACAATGGTGTAATGCAATGGAGTCAAGAGTTACCCAGACTTTTCTCCAAGATATTCAGAATGGTGTTCGGTTTTCAAGCTGCTTAGGAAAATGTCGTCTGTGAAAGTAGCTGTTCGAGTTCGTCCGTTTGCGAGCCGAGAAAACAATCGAAGCTGCAAATGTATAATTGGGATGCACGGAGCTACCACAAGTGAGTTGTTGTCTGCACTTGTAATGATATGTTAATTCGGCTGAAAGTTTATCAGCCATTCAATATTTTGATTAGCGATTTAACAGCTGAAATGAAATATTATTTTTTTTCCTTATATATTTTTATTGGAGTATAATTTCCCAATCTTTTCAAAATGCCAGTTGGTAAATATGGAATTTAGTTGACACTGTGCGTGTCGACTGTTAAATTTCGTATTATTTTTCCTTAAACTATGTTAAGCTAATGCACAGTCTGAAGGCCTTGAGATCTTCAGAACAAAAAATTGTTTCGACACATTTGGTATCATATAGTCACGACAAGACTCGAGAGGGAAATTTTTGATCCGGTATCTCTGAAGGATTTTCTTTGCAAATTTAAAGAAAATGCAATATGCTAATTTTTTGGTTTTGATGGTTAAACATTAGCCTTCTTAAAAGTCAATTCCTCATCCCACATAAAAGAAATTGAAAGTTCCTATAGCTAGATTTATTCAAATTTATTTTAGTGCTGTTTACTTTCTGATATTAACAAGGATGTAATATGATATTGTAAGAGATGAAATTTCAAAACTCAGCGTTAAATGTAAAAAATTCGTACACTTAATTTTCTTAAGATGGTGATCTGTTAATAATGCATGGTTTAGAATGTGGTTTGATTCATGTAAGATGATACTAGAATTATTTGCTGAGATTTGCATTTAATCATACTTACTCAAAAACAGCTGTAGGTATACAGATATTTTAAAGGAATCATTTTCTTGACAAATGAATGGTTCAGCTAAGCAAAGAATTTCAGTAAAAAGTCTTTTGCCTGTCAAAGGTGTTATTACAGAGAAATATTTCAAATTAGTACTTGTGATAGCTTGAGTTGCGTCAGATCGCAATACTGACTGAACAATGTTTCAGGTTAACATTTTACTTAGTCATACTTCTATCTTGTATTAATTTTATGATATCAGGTTTACTTAGTAAGCCTTTGACTGATGCAGTGATCAATACTGTTCATAAATGCATGGTTTAAAATCAAATGGCCACAAAAATTTCCCCCCAAATCTATTTTTTTTCCGGTAGAAAACATAATATTAGGGAGATGCTATAAACACAATGGAGCTTCATTTTAACTCAAGGTTCGAATGAATTTGTTAATTAATATTTAGTCTTTTTTATCCTTGTAAAGAGTGTTCACATTTATATTTTACCAGGTGCAGATTAGCTGGCATTAAGATATAACTATGTAAAACGTAGACATAATACAGTGTATATGCTCTCTTAGAAGAGAAATCAAAACCAAGTGAAACTTTTAATCTGAGATAAAGACAAACTGCTTTTTGGACAGTCATGCAGTCCTGCCCAGGAGTTATAAGGTTCAGAAAATAAATTCAATGGGCCAGTTATTTAAACAAAGTTTAGCCTTATTTCAACAAAACCATATTTTAAACTATCTCAAATTTAGCTGAATCTTTTATCTGAACATTTATTTTTGTGAACACTGTCAAGAGGATTGAAAGCTACCAACCAGTAGAGGGGCATTTATTTAAATGAGAATGACTCTCTTATAGAGAAAGTTTGAGGTCCACTGATTCCATAAAACTGCAGTTTGGGTTAGACATCATGTAAATAGCTGGCCCAAGCTTTTTAAGAATAAAATTGTTTAATATTATTTTGGTCAGAAAAAAGCACAAAGGACGACACGGTGCCTCTTAGTGCACAGGATAGGGGTTCACTGTCAAGTTTTGTTCCTGACCAAAAGAGATGCTAACCTTTGGAAATCTGAAATCTAGTGATGTTTCCTTTTAAGTGATGTCCTGACCCACTTGAATTTTTAGTGGATAGTTTGATATATGATATGAGTGGACATTTTGCTGATTGTTACTATTTTTCCATGTCCATCTGGGGTTCAGAAAAATACTGTGTAACATGCATAATATCCAGGCATAATATCTGCACATATTATAAATTAAAATGTCTTACCATCGAATAAGGTGTATCTATTTCATGGGCCAAACTCTGTTGACTAAGTCCATGGGGTAGTGATTGTTTGTGATGATAATTTATTGTGGAGGGGAACAGGAGAGTTACCACCTCCCACTTCCCATAACACATTCTCCCGCCTCCCATAATTTTGTGCCCCTCTACTTCCTGATGCCCACCCTTTACTGTATTACTCCCATATTTTGATTGAATGAGCAGTGATAAACAACAAACCAGTGCCTATTTAATTTCTGCTCTCACCTCCCGTACTAAGATAATTTATATTTTGCTTTCAGACCTCTCCTACCCCATTTTTCTGGGCTCCCGCCCCCAATCCCTCACCACAATATTGCCGTGAAAGCTATGTGATGCGGAAGGTGACATTATAACTTCCCTTTTTTTTTCTTTCAGCCATCCTAAATCCTCGAAACCTGAGTGAAAAGCCTAAGAGTTTTAACTTTGATTACTCATATTGGTCTCATGATGAAGTAAGGTTTGATAATAAATCTATCTGGTACCTAAATCTTCCCGTTTGGGTGTCCAATTACTTTGCTCTATTTTAATCTTGTAACTGTTTAACTGCTCAAAAGACATTTAGCAGAATTCATGATTAAGGGTTGGGATTCAAATCATTGGTGACTTTATGTGCAAAGTAGAGTTGTGAAGGTCACCAACAATTAATTCATTCACTGTACTGGCTTATTGTAAATTCAGCTGAATGTAACTTGTAAAACCATAATTTAATTAACAGGTAAACTATGAATGTTGCCCACTTTAAGAGTAAACTTAGAACATTAAACTTTGAATTGCTCACTTTATTCCATCATTATTTTATCAAAATTTAATTCTTTAGTGCCAATGTTTAGTCAATAGTGAATAAGTTATGTATCAGATTATAATTATAATTTTTTTTTAAGTTTAAGATTTTTTAACTCTCACTGAAAATTTCAAGGAAAAGTAAATATGCACACACATTTTGAAGGAGCTTGTACATCTCTTAGATGTTACATGTCTTCATAAAGTATTGTACTGTATTGCAGTAAAAGTTCCAATGGGATAATTGTCTCATAGTTAAGAGGGTAAGTTTCTAAAGAAACGCAGGTTCTGCATTGGCGGGGGTGCATAACAAGATAGTTTGGTTCAAGTTATAAACTGATAATTAAATGTAAATTGGCTAACATAAAGAGTTTCTAAGCTGGCACTTGAACGTCAGCCTATGAACTCAGTTGAGAAAACCGAATTATCTTGTCTCAGAGTTAACTGATTAACTCTCAATGCTTGTCATAATGTTTTTCATTTCTTTCCTATTTTTCTCATAGAATGATTCCCATTTTGCATCACAGAAGCAAGTGTATGCAGACATTGGCAAAGAAATGTTGGCACATGCATTTGAGGGGTAAATTAAGGCATGCTTTTAAGTGTACATGAGTCAAGATGTTTATAATTTAATTCTCTAGAAATGTCAACAGTGAACTAACCAATGATTGGAAAAGAGAGGAGAAAGAAGCTCAATAAGCTCTTATTAAGAAGCTGTTAATAAGTGACCAAGACAGAATTTCTCTTAGCAACAACAGTACATTATCAAGCAGACAATTCAGTGATGAGAATAAAGAAAATTATCGATTGGAAGATTCAGATTCTCCAAACTAACATCATAAGAATTGTGTAGCTGACAGTAAGGAGAATTGCTAATAAAATAAATTAAATTGGATCTTGAGAGTGAAAAGGTTTTAATTAATTCCTTTTATCTAATTATTTAAACAGTTATTTACTCATACGAAATCCTGTATTAACACATTTGATAGCTCATGCCACAGTTTCATTTTATATTAGGTTGAAAGGTTGTCTACCTAGTTTGATTTTTAATTTCCTAATATCTTTCTTGACTCAAATTATTCATAATTAGGGTGAGCCATGAGATAAAAGAAAAGAACTACACATCATCCTGGATAGAAGAAATGTTGTTATCTGGAATTAAAAATTACTGCAACTTTCATTACTCTATCAGTCATTCAATTGTTAATTTTCAAGTCAGATTGACATCTCATGAGAATTATTAATATGAATGATGAATATCAAAGCAATCTTTGCAGTGGTGAATACTACTTGAATGAGCAGAAGTGAAAAATAATAATTTGTAACTGCATAGATCGCTTTGATATTCAATTCTTAGCCTGCAGTTCACAAGATGATTTCCATATATTCAGTCAGTCACTTGATATGAATGATGTTGCATTTCCAGTTATGCAAAAAAATTTAAATTGTTATTTTTCTGTTCAGATACAACATTTGCATATTCGCATATGGCCAGACAGGCTCCGGAAAGTCTTATACAATGATGGGCAAACAGGAGGCTGACCAGAAAGGAATCATACCACAGGTGAGATATTAAAGAGCTACCTCAGGAAGACCTAGTCGTGAAGGAATTAAATTCATAGAAAAGAACTGATTGATTCTAAACTAAGAAAGAAATGGAGTGCTCATCTTGCAGTTAAATCTGGGAAAAAAAAGTAAAATTTCTTTAATTTGTTTTTTGAAAATGTTACGTACTTCAGGAGAAGCTCACATATTTCATCAAACGAGATCTTATTAATGACTCTCCTCGATTTCAAGCTGATGGCAAAGATCAAATTTAACTGTTAGTATTTATATTGAAACTGATTCTAACTTTCAGCTGCTAAACATCTCATATAAGTTAACCTCCTTTAGTTAGTAATAACCCTTTCATTCTCAAAAGCAATTAATATGTGATTTCTCGTTCATTATAATTATTATATCACATACAAGAGTATTGAGAGTAAAGAAAAATGTCAGCAAGGGGATACCATTTGATTCAACACAAAATTCTCAGAACTATTGTTGTAAGAAATGTACAGCAAACAGAAGGGAGAATCTCTATTAAGAACGTGGGAATGCAGTGGTTGCCTTTAATTGGTTTTTTTTTTAAATAGATATATACATTATTTCTAATTTAATCAGTGCTATTACAATTTTAGCTTTCTTTTATATTGTCAAACACTTTTATCATGAGCCTCTGGCTTGGGGGATTGGGAAACCACCTGTGTATTTTTTGACATTAAATAAATTATCTTATCTTATCTAAAGTATCTAAGTGTTTATCAGGGGTATTTGGACTTATGTAAATGTGAAGGTGGAATCTATTTGTTAATAAGTTTGTCTGCTCTGATCACTTTTTTGTTGAGCAAAGAATGTGTTGAAGTGGAGGATGTAAGCAAGAACCAAGATTCTAAATTCCAATTTGACCTGGAAACAGTGGACGAGAAGAGCCACCTTATGGAACATCCACTGCTAAATCCCATTTCTTTATTTATCTTTTATTTTATTATAACTGAAATTGTGTAGAGAAACTATTAGTTACTTATTGATAACTTACGGAGTTTAAAGTTTCATTCTCAGATATAAAAGTGATTAAGATGTTGCCCTTGACATTCTCCTTTATTTCCATGTAGCTTTGTGAAGAGCTGTTTCAAAAGATTGACAGTGAGAGCAGTGATGAGTTGATTTTATCTGCTGAGGTATAGGACTTCTTAAAGCAAAAAGGAAAAAACACATGACTGAATGAGATTTTGGGCAAGGCACAGTGGCCTCACAGTTAGTGCATTCAACTTAGGAGGGAGTGGTCTGGGCTCAACCCTGGGACATTGTGTTGTGTTCTTGGGAAAGACAATTTACTCTCACAGTGCATGCTCCTCTTCAACCAGGTGTTTACAACAACAACAACAACAACAACAACTTTATTTTTTTCACCCCAAAATATACAAGAAAGAAAAATTTATAATAATAGTACAGACAATGATAGGGGTGCTGGCTGCCCGAAATAACCTAAGAGTTAAAAATGCCAGTGAATGTAATGCTGGGGGTAACCCTGCAATGGACTAGCATCCCGTCTAGGGGGGAGTAGAAATACCCCTAGTTTCTTAATGCTATGGAAACTGGAGTTAAGCCCCACCCTGATGGGCCACTTGGCTTGTAAACAGACTTTACTTTTTTTACTAAAATGAAATTTTCCATCAACCTCACTTGCATGTGCAAAGACCACTTGTGTGGTCCATCAGTCACTTGGCCGCAATGTTCATTTTTGATATGAACAGTTTTTGTTTTAAACTTTATTATTTCAGCCAATGGCCCTCTACAGTCTCTGTTTTGGTATTTGATACATATTAATCAATTGAATATTAAGTAACATTCTTTTTTACAGTGCATTTCTTAATCTTTCATTAGGTCAGCTATCTTGAGATTTACTGTGAAAGAGTGAGGGATTTGCTAAGTCCAAAAGCTAAGAACAACTTAAGAGTGAGGTGAGGCTGACAAGTTCCCCAAATTACCTCAAACTTGGTGTGTTTATTTTGTTTAAGAAGACTTAATTCTTAAAGAAAAATTTGACAATTTAAACAAAATTTGACGTTTGAACTTAATACAGATGACCTTCAAGCCAACACTTGTTATGAAAATTCTTTTCTTAAAAGTTTTTTGGACTAGTGCTTCACCAAAATATTGCTTGCCAAGGAAAGCATTTAGAGTTTTTATCTATCCGACGATTTATTATTATATTACATTGTTAGTTAGCTGCGTTTGTCAATTTTATCTACTATATAAAGTGTTATTAAGTACTATATCAAATGACTTGTAATGATGATATCATTGATTTAAAATAATATTTTCATAGTTAGTTTTCTTTTTTAACTTGTAAAGTGCATTAGATCATATATCTAATGGATTTTGCACTATAGCAATAATAATAATAATTATTATTATTATTATTATTATTATTATTATTTGTTGCAAATTGTAGTTTGACTCTAATTGGTCCTGGCCATAATTCGACTACACTGACTCATATAATTGTCTTTAAATTATTGTCAGTTGGTGATTTCTGGCTGGATCAATTGAGGACCCATGAGAGAAAGTGCCTTTGGCTACCTATTAGTTAAAGATCTTTTTTCCCCATGAATATCATTTTACTGGAATGATTATTTCCTCAGGGAACATCCAATGTTGGGGCCATATGTAGAAGACTTGACTAAACTTGCTGTCACTTCATTTGAGGATATAAATGACCTTATTGATGAAGGCAACAAAGCTAGGTGAGTAAATTTGGTTTCTCTTGGTTTTTTAAAGAAGGTCATATTAATAAAACAGTCATTTGTTAGACTGTAGTCAACAGGAAAAATTTTCAAATTTAAGACAGTGTGTTTTTGAATTTAAGATCTTGATATAGGTCATGTATGGATTTTGACATTATTGCACGTAGTGCTAAGGAATCTTTCACCAAGTATTTTAATTTTGTGAGGCAGCTTAAAGGTACATGTATATTAACAATATTTGTGTAGTGTGAAGAAGATTTTTTCATGGCTTTCTTCAATGTTTACAGGACAGTAGCAGCAACAAACATGAATGAAACCAGCAGTAGATCCCATGCAATCTTTAGTATTGTGTTTACACAGAGGAGACATGACTCCTTAACGGACCTATCATCAGCAAAGGTTTGTGATATTTCTGCTGTCACTAAATACACTAAATATATCTTACTAACCAAGCGCGAGGGCCGTACTGGGAGAATGTCAGCCTGAGGTCTTGACAGTGTGGACCGAGCACAGCTCGGTCCGTACAAAAAAGACCGAGGGCAGAAATATTCTTCCAGTACGGTCCCGAGCAAGCTTGGTTAATAAGAGATTTATTATACGACTGAAGTTCAAAGGGACACAAGTGCGGTATCATTTGGGACCATTCAGGACGGTGCCTGGTCCAATACTGAGAGAATATTGACTGGCAATAGAGCATTTTGATTGGTTGATTTTAGTTATTGGCCCTCTGACTGCCCGAGTCGTGTACTTAATAGTCATAATGCAGGTATCATACTTGTACGGACACTCTCCTTTTTGACCAGTGAGAGTTTCCTCTATTTCTAACCATGATGATTAAGCTTAGTATTTTGTTTTTTTTAATTGAAGGTTAGCAAACTGAGTTTGGTAGATCTTGCTGGGAGTGAGAGAGCAGATGCAACAGGAGCCAAAGGGGAGAGACTTAAGGTGTGTGAATGTGTGCTGGTAATACCAAAGTTATAAATTAATACTATTTTAGACACCAAGTATTGTCAGTGAGAAGCTAAAAATGGCTACTGTTTTCCTGAAGAAAAACTTGGTTACAAAAATGCCTTCATTAAGTTCCGAAGGATGTTTCAGAAGGCTATGGAGTTACTCCTTCTAGATTTTTTCTCTTACATGTAGTGGTACTTATAGTGATTAATTGTTTCATTTACAAAGTAATGCTCTTGGTGTTTCTAAAACAAAGATCATTGGGTAAGAAACAATAATCATGACTCCACGGTAATCTCATTTTACCCAAAACATATTTTGAAATGAAGTTCTGCCTATTTGAATATTTCAGGAAGGTGCAAACATCAACAAATCATTGACGACTCTTGGAAAGGTGATATCTGCTCTCGCAGAACAGGTGATTTATTGATAATGGTGTTCAATTTTTGAAAGGGGAATTATGATACCACCTGTTTTTTTTTCTTGTAAAGATTTGAATCTTTAAAATCAAATGTAACATTGTTAGTGGTGACCTCCTTGTCTGTTAAAAAACCAGTGGCCTGTTTCTCTAAAATCCAGGTAACTTAATGGGCGTGAAACTATAATCTTAAAATCAAAATGTAAAGAATAGAGGAGCAGGTTGTGGCACCCTAACAAGGCCATTTTGTTTCATTAGTTGATAAATATATTGTATAATTTTCAAAACTTTTTAAAACCCCATCTTGAATCAAAACAGAACAGTGTAAAGGCTTCGTATAGTTACCAGAACCATCAAGAAATGGGCCCCTGAATTGAATATTAAGTCACCACTGCTTTCATGGGAAAATTCATTACCTGGCGAGGGAATTCCACCTTAAATTGCATGCAAAAACTGATATCGTATGAAACAAGAGATGCAAAACAATATCACTAACCCCCGTTTTAACTCCCAATTCCATGCTTAATACCTCACTTTGTTAACCAATCAGAATGCAAGATTTTATGTAATTATGTGATTCTACTTGATCAATAAACTGTTTCCTCAAAATTTTCAGTCATCTCAGAAGAAGAAAAGGAAATCAGATTTCATTCCATTCAGAGATTCTGTTTTGACATGGCTGTTGAGAGAAAATCTAGGTACACTCTGAATTATTGTTTTAATTGTGTTTACTGTGTATTTAAAATTATTACATGACTCGGGCAGTGAGAGGGCCAATAACTAAAATCAACCAATCAGAATGCTCTATTGCCGGTCCAATATTCTCAAAGGATTGAACCGAGCACTGTCCCGAATGGTCCCGAATGATCCCGAATGATACCGCACTTGTGTCCGTTTGAACTTCAGTCGTATAATAAATCTTGTATTAACCAAGCTTGCTCGGGACTTTTTGTGTCGGTCACATGACCTGGGGGTTAATGACACGTGGAGCAAGGAGCGGTGGACGTCGATTGAATTCGTTTGTTGTTAGTTATCTTATTATGTGATTAAAGAGATGTAGTTACAGACAGAATACAACAGGACTGTAGTGGAAGAATATCGGCCCTCGGTCTTTTTTGTACGGACCAAGCACAGCGAGGTCCGTACTGTCAAGACCTCGGGCCAATAATTATTCTCCCAGTATGGCCCTCGCGCTTGATTAATAAGTTTTTATATTTATTTTGTCAAGCTGTGAGACATGGTTAGCAAAACCGTGTGGGTGGGGTGGGATGCTACGATATAATTTGATTTTATCAACTGCGTTGATAATGTGAATTGGTCACCGTGAAGAGTTTGTAATGCTCACAACTCATACATTAGCCCTTTTTCAGAGCAACTAAGACACAGTTGAGAGGCTTATAATGCACATTCTTTGTCAAAGACAGTAGAATAATAATAATAATAATAATAATAATAATAATAATCTTTTATTGGGAAGCTCCATGACAATAGTGGTTTACATAGAGGTCCTAAATACTAGATGTGTATTAGATAAAAATACAATTGAAATATAGAAATTTGAGCTAAAATCGAAATATAAAAATGATTACAACATATACACTGCAAAAATTAATTAAAAAAAAAAACTTAATTATAAAAAGCAGAAAAAAGACACTTCTTAAAAATTGGCAAACTTACTGAGTTTCTTACAGTTCTCTCTAACTCACTAAAGTCTTTGAAACAGTGATACTGCGAACGACGTTTTCCCCAATTGTATTTGATTTTGGGTAGCTTTATAGTATCGTTATTGCGTGTATTGTAGGAGTGCATATCACTCTTTCTTACAATGTCCAAAGAATGATTAATTTAGAAAACAGAGAGATACATAGATGTGTTTTTCAAGCCAGTAGAATAAAACTTTTGATAACATTAGACCAAGTATAAATTTCTTGTTTAACCCTTTCCCTCTCAAGATCTCCTTATTACTTTGACAGGTCAACTTGGTAGGAAATTGATATTGTAGGGAGAAAGTACTTTTAATGGTCAATTCTGGGATGAGAGGGTTACAGTATATGCGAGTCCCTTGAGTCTCTGCTACCTCAAGTTGCAAAAGAGTATCCTTTACGTGTAACCCTGAGCTCATTTGTTTAGTACGTTTTAAAAATATGTAAAATTATGGTAGTCAATCTTGGTTTTTTTCAAAACAGGTGGAAACTCGAAGACAGCTATGATTGCTGCAATTAGCCCAGCAGACATAAATTTTGAGGAAACTTTGAGTACCCTGAGGTATGCCGCATAAATGTTGATGCACAAAACAAATGATGTGTCTGTTCACAAAGTATTTGATTCAACAAGGTCTGAAATAATTTTTTTTTCAAAGGGTAGGAATGATTGATTAGAACTCTAAGGAAAAAGTTCTTACTTCTACTTAATATGCATTTTTTATACTCTCAAGATCACAGCAGTAAATCTCCACACTGTTGTCCCTTCATTTTTAATATTGGTTCGAAGAATTTAGTGTGTGGTCAGAAATTTGTAAGTTGAATGGCATATGCTTTATTTTCATTTTTAATTGTTGTGCAATTTTTTGGGTAGGTATGCTGATCGTGCAAAACAGATTTTATGCAAAGCTATAGTAAATGAGGATCCCAATGCCAAGGTACATTAATACAAAAACTAGCCATGCTTTTAGACTTCTTATTTAAGGAAGTTTGAAATTCCTGTGTTGAGGTTGCTTTTCATCTAAAATTTAATTGAATTTGCTACACACACAACTCAAAGTATTGCAACAAATGCAACTCACAACTGAGCTGAGCTTAGATAGCCCTTAGCTAAGCCTGTATCCCAAATCATTACTTACTACTGGTAATGAAATAGTTCTTATTGGTACCTACTTTTGTCTGTTATGAGTATTATAAGAATTTGATAGAATATGGTTTTACCCAATATAGATTATTCGCGAACTAAAGGAAGAAGTGTCAAAATTAAAGGAGCTACTTGTCAATGAAGGCTACAATCCTAATGACCTGCAATGTAAGCTTGATATTGACAAGAAATGTGTTCTCTCAGATTTGAATTGGACTTTATTCATATTAAATCTCTATATCTATGATCTTAAGTTTCTTGCACTTATGTTTTGTTTTGTATACATCTTCCCCAGTACACATCTTCCCCAGTACACATCTTCCCCTGTACACATCTTCCCCTGTACACATCTTCCCCAGAACACAAATTAAGCTCTTTGGTGTATTTTTTTTTTTTTCCGATGGTTGTCCAAGCCCAGAGGAGGGGGAATTTGAACCTTGCTTGGCTGGGGTGGGGAATTTGTACTGGGAGTGTCCAGTCTTTCCAGGGATAATAGAAGTGTTGTATCTTTAAATATGAAGGTGTTTGAATTTAAATGGTTCACTCTTGTGAGCAAATGGCCCAGAAGGAAAGGTCTACAAGTTCTAGATTTTAAAGCTTGGTCAATGTGTAGAAAGTCATGGTTGCTGATTCTACCTTTAACTAAAAAATTGAGGGGGGCACTTTAATGCAATTTTTGCCCCTGGGGCAAATGCCCAGGGGTTGCCCAGGAAGGGGGGATATTGAAGCTTCAAATTGATTGCCACGTTATGCTGCAATACCTTTTATTATTTCATTCTCATCATATTCATTTACCCTTACAATCTTTTTTATTAATTTCTTAACGTTTCCTTATCAAGCTGTGTTAAAGCAAGGGTCTACACACCTACCAAGGAGATACAGTCAAGAATTCCATGATGGAACCCTAGAGAGGCTCAAGGTTAGATTCTTTCAGTTTAGCTGTTGCCAGACAAGAACAAAGTTGGTAAAGAAAGAAAGAAACCCTGAGAGTAACTTTTGCTCTATTTGATTACGTGTGCAAATATCATTCTTTTTACTTATTGTTTTTCTGACAACATTTTGTAATAAAATGTAAGAACACATAGTTTAACCTTGGCTAGTAACAATACATTTCTTACGATAAAACACTTACACTGCATTACTTACAATAAACAAAACTGAGATGATAACTGGAACAACATAGAGAAAGAAAGACACATCAAATAGGTATGAAGCTGCTAAATGTTTGAGTTTACCTACCTATTTGTAAGCTCCTAATGTTTGAATTTACCTACATTTTGTTGAATGATTTTTTTTTTCCCTTCCTCCACCTCCGCCTCCACCAAATATCAATTAACCAGAGGTATAATTTCCTTTTCATTACTTTTTATCATTTTTTTCAGGCATCTGAGAAACTGATAGCTGAGCTAAACGAAACTTGGGAAGAAAAGCTGAGGAAAACAGAGGCCATTAAGCAGGAAAGGTAAGTATGAAAATTTGGAATATGAAGTACATGTTTCTACACGTATTTGAAATTTAGATTTTTTTATAAGACTTCCAGATATGTCATGTTTGGAGAGGGGGGGAGGTCATGTTTTGTCTGCTAAAGGAATCACAAGTTCTTTTGATGGCCAACCATACTGGGCCAATGACAGCCGACCATACTGGGCCAATGAAGGCCGACCATACTGGGCAAATGACGGCCGACCATACTGGGCCAAGTTGGCCAATGATGGCAAAAAGAACTTTGTTCTCTTGGTGGTATTAGCAAAGACAGGTATCTTTCTTTTCATAGATTCTCCCCTCTATCGTTTAGAAATTGCAAATAGAGTAACTTTGTTTCAATTGGTCGACAGAGAGGCAATGTTAGCGGAAATGGGTGTGGCCATCCACACCGATGGTCATACAGTTGGGCTGTTTCAGCCAAGAAGGGTGAGTAAAATTTAGTTGTTCACCTTTGTAACCATTTTTTTTTTTCACCGTAACAAGTTGTGCATGGTCAGCAAACAATGAGTCCCGTCAAAAGCCATTTCTTCAATTTGATGAAGAACTTCTTTTTAAACTGTTTTTACTTTGATTAATTATAGTATCTTCATTCAACCTTCTTAAAATAACACTTATTAGTTTTTGAAGTCAGTGGTTGTATTTCCTTTTGTGTTGCTACGTAAGAAAAATCGATACTTGTTCATTAAGTTAGACAAGTGTAATAGTCCTTTTTCTGTTTTTTTTTTCTTTTCAGAGACCTCATTTAGTCAATTTAAATGAGGATCCTTTGATGTCCGAGTGTCTTCTGTACTACATAAAGGACGGAATTACAAGGTAAATGAACCACGTTTTTGAGCATACAAGTTTTAACCGCACTGTTGATAAATGATGTCTGTAAATGTTTTGTGTGTGTGTGTCTGTGTGTGTGCGCGTGTGTGCGTGTGTGCGTGGCAATTTCCATGAAATAACAGCAGTAGTATATTCAATCTAATGATTACAAGCTGTTCATATTCGTAGTAGAACATGTACAAGTATTGTATTTCACAAGTTGTGTATTGTAAGTAGCGCAATTTTCTTGGTGAAACTTTTTGATTCGATCGAATACAGAGTACTCCTTGGCAGCCGTTCTTTGGGATGTCACGCAACGCTCCCCTCAAGAGAGGGAGGCGCTGCGTGATATCCCAAAGAATGGCTACGAAGGACACAAAATACAGAGAGGATTAAACTTGATAGTAATGTTTTGTTTTTTTTTTTTCTTTTCTTTTCTTTACTGTCTTAGAGTTGGTCAAGCTATGGCAAAGAGTCATCAAGATATTCAGCTCAGCGGGGAAAATATTCTTGATGAGCACTGTCTCTTAGAACACACCCAAGGTGAGTGGGTGAACTTTGAAGACTGCATGTTGTTAAGGTGATACTTTTTCAATCGCACTTGCCAAGAATGATTCTCGTTGTCGTTCAATTTATAAACGTTTTCGCTATATTAAGATCTTCTCGTTGTACGAAATCCGCAAGATTTCGTCGCAGGTTGGAAAACTATTGCAGTAGTTAAGTAAGTTGAAGTTCCATAGCCCTTGAGATTAGAGGATAGAGTTTATCTCTTTCATGACAAACACCATGTTAGCTTTTTGTGTACTGACGACAGTAATATTATTAACAACTTTCAAAAGAAATTAAAGTAAAAACTGTGATGATGACGAATAAAATTACGAAGATGCTGATATCATTGAAACTAGACTGTTATTGTCCTGTTTATTGTAGGTGTAGTGAAGATAATTCCATGCGAGAATAGCCGTACGTTCGTCAATGGAAAGCTGATCACAGAATCCACACTGTTGAGATCAGGTCAATTTTGTAATGAAGAAATAAACTTCATTGTTTATCCGTTTTCTTGTAAATTTCGAAGAGTAGTTGTTCACTTTATCTTGCTCAGACTCAGTATTGTTGTTCTTTACAATTGTGTTTTTTAGGGGCTCGTATCATTCTTGGAAATAATCACGTATTCAGATTTAATTTTCCCGATCAAGGTTAGGATGTAATGAGTAATTGCTAACTTTCTAAGCTGCAATTAGCATTCGTTACGTCTAGGTAGTATATTGAAATTACGATGGTAGATAATGTTACAGCACAGAATTAGCACGAGGCGTCAGTCATAGCGAGAAAAAATTTGAGCCACCAGGTAAGAAGCTATGGTCAGCTGTTTCTAGCTGCAAAACAGGCGTAATTTCACTTTTTGGGCGATTTGAGGTAAGCACGAAGTGAGCGTGAGCGTGGATCACGCGCAAGGGAAGGAGCGCAAAAAATCTCGCCAGGCTTCGAGATCATGGCGTTCATATGGCCAACATGATGGCAAAGTGTTCCCACAGAAGAAGATCTAAATATAAAATTATGTTACACTTAAATGATTGACAAATTAATTGACATCATTAATGGTCTTCTAAAACCACATTTTGTAACAGATACCCCATGTGTAAGTATTTGTAGACCTTTACTCCGGTTACCAATCGAAAGGAAAGAAGTTTTTGTTTTTGTTTTTTTCCCATTTCTCGGACTAAAAATATAACCTGGATTTATTGTTATTCGAATATTTGGTTGTTTCGTTGTTTTATGGACTCTCTGTCTCGGCACTGTTTGTATATTTTTTCAAGAAACCCTCTTGCTTTCTTTACACTGTCATTTAGCTCGTGAGGAGCGTATCCGTCAGTCTCGAGGGAATCTTCTCGAGGACCTAAATGGTACGTTAACAGTTCACTTGTCGTTAATGCAATTATAAATAGAGAGTTATAGAATGTAGTCTGCTTCGTTGTTCATGTTTGGTCTTCTGTCTTTGGTCTCTTTGTCTCGCAAAATATTTTAAGGCGCCAAAAAACTCAAAGAGAATAAGCGTGAAGGCACGAGCGGCGTTCTTCCGATTTGTTGTAGTTTTGCATCTGATTGGTTGAGAGAGAGAGAGAGAGAGAGGCGTGCTGAGAATGGAGTGCTTTTTTTGGACCAATCACAGAGCGAAGTAAGGCAAAAACGATACAATCCCGGAAAAATTGCTCTTGAAAGCAGCTATTTGATTATTTAGAGATCTAAAAGCCTCCACGTCTTACCATCTTGATTTTGATCACGTTGATCTCCAGTAAAAAAAGACTAAAGAGATGAATCCATTGGTAGTTAACATGTGTTTGAAAAAATGATCTCAAAAATCTGGTCAATTAAGTTATTTTTCCACTATTGGACAGGAAAAAGTGAGAGTAAAGCAGAGGAACCCGTGGACTGGTCATTTGCGGTGTTGGAACTGCTAAGAGAACAGGGTTGGGATGTAAAAGAGATGAATGAAAGGTATGGCTTTTATTTTATGTTAGTTTTTGAATTTTGGCTATTGTGTTACTTGTAACTGTTTTTTTTTTTCTTTAACTAGGGTGGTTGAGCTCGAGGAGCAAATTAAAAGAGAAAAAGATCAAGCAGATTTGCTTTTAGAGCAGCAGAGACTGGTAATGGCAATCGAACAATTTATGTAAATCGTAAATGCATTGATTGACATAACGACCCATGAAAATCGACCCACACTGAAACCTTCAACTATATCTTTGTCCTGTTTTCCTTACTTAGAGCTATGAAACGCGACTGCTGGAACTTCAGCGCCAGGTAACTCGTCCTTTTGAGTACAACAAAAAATATGATCTGAAATGTTTTTGTCCTTTTTTATCTTTCAACATCTAAACAGACTGATATTCCAACGTCTAAAATGCAATAAAGCTTTTAGTCCTAAACAGAGAAGCAGCAAATTCTTCGAGAGTCTCAACCTAAATTACAACTATTTCTTATTAAATTTTGTCTTAACTTTTAAACTCTTAGATTTTATAATACTAATGATTAATATGGTAAAGGTAGAGTAAGTATTGTTCCTAAGTATGCGTAATTACTTTTAGATGTCATTGTACTTGCCAGGCTAGTTCCTAGGAGCTCTCGTCCAGTCGCGAAAGAGTCATCTTCGTGTGAGCGGGACCTGAGATTGTCATCTAGTGTGTTCTGAATTTTTGTACCAAATCAAGTGAACAAGACGAGATCGCCTAGTTACAAGGCTGCAGGGTACCTGTGCACTGCTTGGTGAAAGAACATCTCAAATAGATTTCTTTGCTCTGTAATTTCTTATTCTCTCTCTCTCTTTCACCTTTTAGAAGGTTTCTCTGCACGGTTCTTCATGTAAAAAGAAAAAACTCATGTGGATCTTTCCACAAACGAAAACAGCACAAATTCACTTTTCTTCGAAGGATACTCGCCGTGTTCGTCACGGACGGGCATCAACTACTGAAAGCTTTGCTAAGGTACTTAATGCTTCGGTTGGAGGAACTCTGGTGATGAATCGATAAGATCTCTTTATTGAAGACTGCCAGACAAGACCTAAGTTTGGACTTTTACGTTGTGCAGACTTGATTTTTTTTTAAAATATATATCATTGGACTACACTCTAAAGCACATGCTCCTTTCAAGACATATGCTCGATATCATCCTCGTTACACTTCATGTCTACGCCTTTGAGTTTTCTCTAGGACAACTCAGTATTTTAACTACTGTATGATTGTTTTTAAGTGATAGCTGTTTCATTAGGTTGTCCTAACATAAACGCGAGTGAAAGGCAGACGCGAGAGCAGCAAAAACTTAGTTCTTTTTTCGTCTCGTCTTCCTAGTAGCACAATCGCACTCCTCGCGTTACTTTAAACTAAACTGATATGCTTAAATTGAACTGATACCCTTAGGAACTCAAAGTGAATTTTCGTTAAAAACACACACGCACACGCACACGCACACGCACACACACACACACACGCACGCACACGCACACACACGCACACGCACACACACAAAAAGGGTGGCCATGTTGCAGTTATTAAAGCGGATAGCTGTCGCGAACAAAGTTTATTTAAAGCAGTGGCAGAACAAAGTTAGGTAATGCTGTAAGAATTCGTGTCGATATTGTAACAAGAGAGCAGATATTACCAAATCTTGGGGTCTAGAGAGGTATGTTTTGTCACGGCACGCTTAGAAGCAAAGAGCCATCATAACCAGTGTTTCTCCGCAAAACACTTAACGGTCCCGCTTCTACTATAAAAGACCTAATATTCAAATATAACTGAGTGATGCATATGGGACGAAAACACTTCTTAAATTGACTCAATAACTGTAACAAAAATGTTGATGGTAAACGAGGTTGTAAGCATGGCATTTGTGTCCAGACTTATTTTTACGCATACGATGTAATACGTGCCCCCTCTCTCTGCTTAGTCGTTGCGTGATGTAAACATTGAGATATTTTGGTAGGTAACTCATAGGCTCTCTACTTTGTAGGCTCAGTATCTTTAGAGGTTTTGGAATAATTCCATATTCACCCAGAGTCTTAAAACAGGGTATTTTTTTTTTAGTGCATGATAACAAACCGCTGGTGAATTGATATCCTTTTTTTCTTTATACTTCATATGTTTTTTAGTTCTCGAGAACGAGACTTTTTTATGAGTTTCTTAAGAGAAACAATTGTGGATTTTTTTTGTCTCACAGATGGATCAATCGTCAGTACCATCCAGTGAATCAGTGGACAGTGACATAGATGTCGACAGTTTTGACAGTGAGAATCGTTTTCTTCTATTTTTTGATTACCTTCCTTCAGTGATTGTTGTGACCAACAGAATAACACGCGTTGACATGTTAGGGTCAGTTGAGGCCTTGTGCCCCTCCTAGAACGAAGAAGAAGATAGGGGAATGCAAGTAAGACGAGAAGGATAAGAGCATGTTCGTGTTGAAAACTTGTAACCAAACTTCGCTGATATCAATTCTCAGATTGTCACGTAGATTAAAGAAGAAGAAGGAAAAAGTCTTGTGGGTGCCTGCTCGTTTCCTGTAGCGAAATTGAAATTGAAATTGTCAGTAGAGTTGGGCATAAACCTTTGCGTTGTGGCGCACAACACGTTTCTGTTGTTGTCATTCGAACTGTGTCACAGTTTAGAACCCCAAAATGTTCGCAGGGTATGTCAATGTGAATAACGTTAGAACTGTTGCGATGGCACTCCCCTAAGAGAGCTCATATTAATAACAAGAAATTGAATTTCTTACAGGCGAAAGCCCACTGACCGAACGTGAGCTCAACTTGGCGGAAGTAGTGATCGACAAGTGGAGATGTTATGTATGCACCTCACTCAGGGTTGGTTTGAATCTGTTACAGTTTCTTATTATCATTACGTAGCAACATCGTTTCCAGGGCCTTTCACCAACTAAGCGAAGAGGCCCTGGGAACGAGGTTGATTACATAGGGACCAGTCACTGTTTATCACCTGTTTGGGGGAGGGGGGGTGTCGGAGCGCTTTTTTGGGAAGGGGATCACATGGTTTTTAGAGTCGTCTCTAACAAAGTTTAATGGGTGGGAGAAAAAAGAAAATTGATTGCCAATGAGAGGGGACTATTAGAACCCCTCCCCATCAGGTGATCAACTCTTTGACCGGTCCCTTCTATGTAGATACCACTGGATGAACCTTTCATTCTGCGCTTTATATTCATTGTTTGAACTTTAGGATGACTTATTGAGTCATGCAGTTCTGTTAAAAGAAGCGAACGCCATCAGCGTGGAGTTGAGAAAGAAGGTAGGTAATACCATGCACCGTAACCTTTCACATCCTAACATCAGTATGCGTATTCTCCTTACTATTCTCTATACATTTCCTAAGGTGCTGACAAGGAGAATTTGTTGAAGAATCAAGAGCTTCTTTAATTGAGGATCATCTAATTTATTTTCATGACCTTATAAGAATGATCCAGGGGTGAAATTGTGCGGAGAAATTAGATACTAGTCACTCAAAGGGGTCCAGTGGTTAAATAGCAACCTTAATTTGGTTATATCAACTAAGTTGAAATTGTAAATTGGCCACCGTAACGAATAAAAAGCTCGACGAAGGGCTAACGCTCGAAACGTCAACTTTTTTATTCGCTACGGTGGCCAATTTATAATTTCAACTTAGTTGATATAACCAAATGACCTTGTTACTCCCACCGACGCAGCACCACAGTTTCTTTAGAAACTTTCAGCCTTTATTCAAATAGCAACCATAGTCTGTGTTTCGTATCAGTCGTTTATCTTGTGCGCTTTAGTCCCCAGCGAACGACACGAGGGTTTTTGAAATTATTATTTTTTTTAATGTTTTCATAATGACGGTATTTTACGACGATGTATATTTCACGGTATCGGTCATTTATCTTGTGCGCTTTAGTCCCCAGCGAACGACACGAGGGTTTTTGAAATTATTATTTTTTTTAAATTTTTCATAATGACGGTATTTTACGGTGATGTATATTCACGGTGATGGAAACATGAGAGAGTTGATTGCAACTTCGCAGGGTCTTTAGTGAAGACTCAACCGTCTCTGTCATTGCAGGTGGAGTTTCAATTTACGCTGTTAACAGACACACTCTACACTCCCCTTCCATCGTTTCTTTTGAGTGATGTCAGACACAAGGATAACCCCACTGTACTGGCTGTGGAGGTCAAAGACATGAAACATGGCGCCTCACACTACTGGTCACTTGGAAAGCTACGGTGAGCGCTCAGTCAGAACACAATCAAACTTGTCGTTAATAATACAACTTACGCAGTTGTTTCTTGGACAAGTCGGCGACAAAAATTCTTTAGGGCATTTGACTTCTTATATCACAGGAATAATGTTATCTTCTCACGAAAATGTGTTTTCGTGACAGTGTAAGAGAACGGTTTATGCTTCTTTTCACCCTTAAAAAGAGGTTCCTATTCGTAAGTTTTTTTATGGTTTTTCGGTGGACTTAATTTTGCTTACCTATTTTGCAACGTTTTACAAAAGGCTTGTTATAATTTGGTGTCTTTGTTAAGAGTAAGGTTCTCATCAAATTTAACTTGCTTGCCTATATCAAACCTTGCTTTAAATAATAAAAAAAAAACAACTCTATGTAAGAAGGGTTTTGTTTTTTCTAAACAAAAGTACCGATATTACGGCATTACTTCTCAACCGTTTTATTTTGCTCCCTAGGGACCGACTGGAAGACATGCGCTTTTTGTATGACACCGCCGCAGAAACTAACAGTAAAATCTCTTTTGACTCTGCTGACCCTTTCTACGACTCACTTCCATGGTTCAGACTCATTGGAAGGTATATCAGCTTTAGCTTTTGATTTAAACTACTATTGCAGCTGAGAGTCTCTAAAAAGTTTTAAAATAATTTTTGTCTTGAATTCTTTTCCCTTACAAAAAAAGGGGAAAAATTGAGAAAGTAAGCTATTGTGTGAAAAATTTCCAACCGGGTCCATTATTGGTAATAGCTAGTTATGTCTTCGTCGATATCTTACCTTCAGAAGCCATTTGTAAATTTTACGAAATGATCGCAGGCAACCCGCCAAGTCCCCTAATTTGCGTGCTGTCGATAGGTCTTGTACGATTCGTTAAGTTTACGTGAACTGATAAGTGCTGCTGATATGGATAGATGGCGCAGTTTCCCACGCCAGGTGCGTTCGTAGTTTTTTTGGTCGGTTTTGAAGAAGCAATAAGCCCTATAACTTTGAATCGTTAGATAGCTGCATGAAAATCGTTGTAGTTGTTATTACATTACAAAGAATCTGGACGCGTACGAGTTATTGTGTTTAGTTCGCCAAGCGTAGCTGGCCCCAACAGGTCTGAAGCCCTACCTTTTTTGTCTGAGCTTTGGTTTCCAAATTGGCGACATAAACACAGGGATTACCATTAGACAACTAAATCTCTGCTTCATTTTTGTCAACAGATCGTTTGTATACCTGAGCAACTTGATATTTGGTGTTGCGCTGGAGCAAACGGTACCGATTGTAAGTGAATTGGGAGACATACAAGGGAACCTGTCCATCAACATTCAGCAGTGCACTGGTACTGATTCTGTCACTTAAACAATACTGTTTTAGATAACTTTTCACCTTCCTTAGTCCTCTTAGAATGAAACTTTTAAGTTTCATTGGCATTCATGTTGAGTCCATTGGCCAAGGATTACTGTGTCTTGTTCGCGGACATCACACTTGACTCATACATAGCCCAGGTTCTCTCAACCCAGAACTGTCTTGAAAACTTGATATGAGCACAACTCTTCGCAGGCTTCTGCTACATTAAAACCATCCTTTCTTGAAAAAGAATAGGCGAATTCTCTTTAGGGCTCCTGTACCAGCGGGGAAACCCTTAGATATGAGTCGATGAGTGAAGCATGTCGGCAATAAATGAGAGCCTCTCGAATTTTCGAGGGAGCCCCTCCCCCCTTCCCTCCTTCGCCCCTCCCCCTTCCCTTGCCCCTCCCCCCTTGTCCCTTCCCTTGCCCCTCCCCCCCTTCCCTCGCCTCTCTGCCTCACTTTCTCAACCGGCTCATCTCGCGAAGCTTTGCCCGTCGTGCCCCAGCACATGAAAGCCCACTTGTAAGGTAGGATGAGTAGGTGCTTTGTGGATCTTCGTCCGACGGAGACCCCGATAAACTCCCGCAGTGGCCAGCTATTAAGGACTGAATCCCTCGACCGCATTACTGTTCTGAATATTTACCATATTTCGGTCGCAGATCGTGGCACTTGGCAGGTGGACGAAACGGGTTACTCCTGTGTTCTGTGGTTAAATTTCCTATCTGATGATCCCGAACAGAAGAGTGAGAACGAGGTGAAACATGATCCGCAGTAAATATATTTTATTAGACTCTAAAAGTCTTTGTCTTTTGTTTTCCTATTCTCAACTGTAACTGAATAACGAGACCTCAAGAGGATAAAGTAGTTAAAAATGTAGGTCTCTGTGTCGGAAAAGTACAAAGTCTTGTTAAATTGTCCCGGATCTTAAACTTGCCTTCTTTCATTAACCATCTTTGAGAAAAGTGCGAGGATGGCTCTGGTGATCTTGCGACAAATTCCGACAAATTTTCGATTCTTATCATCCGATCTCAAATCGCACGATTATTCCCCGGAGTTATCCGGAAATTTAACTGGACGATTTCGTTGATTGGGAACGGGGTAGACAAACACCAAAAAATATTAACAGGGGCTCATGAAGCAATGTCGAAATCACTTGCGCCATTTTGGTTTCCAATGCAGAAATCTGACTGGTCAAGTACGCATTTGTATTGTTCCATCTGCTCTCTGATTGGTTACGAATCTATCAGGGTCCCCTACTACTCAAACAAGTAAGAATTAAGCAAAAAGAAGAGAACATGGTTAGGGGTGGAAAAAGATGAACGCGAATTGCAAACCGCGACGTATCTGAATGTTTCGGCAGGAGATTGAAGAAGCGGTTGAAGCAGACGAAGTACAGGAACCTCCTTTCTCTAAAGGGACACTTCATGTCGGCCAGCCCTATGTGATCAGCATCACTGTACAGCAGGCTCGTGGAATTCCTTCTCAATACACTGATATATTCTGTCAAATAAGGTGAACTTTAAGATTTTTCACACGAGTGAAAAATATTTTAAAACATGCTTGTATTTCCAAAAATTGAAAAAGTAGCTTGCTTTTGTGACGATGTCTGGTTATTTGTAGGTTTTTATGCAGTGAAGAAGATGAAGGATTTTCCACTGAGCCCGTTACTAACAAACCAAATGGTGGTCCTCTGGGATTTTACTTTAACCAAAAGGTACCAGAGTAACCTGAAAATTTGACAACTATGTGTTGACTGCGTTGATGTTGGCTAAACACTTCTTAAAGCGGTGAGGCGCCCTTCGCAACTTTTTTCACAAATCTTTTTCGACGCGCGCGACGGATTCGCCGAAAAGAAGGGACTGGTAGTCTAATAAATGTCTCTTAGAATGAAAACTCTATGGTACAGTACGACTTTGCAGACATCTATGTACAGCTGGGGAAAAACTTATGCCTAGTTTTACTATTTTAGAAAGGAAGCCTTTTATCTTTTTTTTATCGTGTACAATTCAACCTTATTGCCTGAAAAAGACCAGCCATTATGCATTCGAAACTTCGCGATCCACATCGGAAGGGCTCACATCGGTAGACAAACGGTAGCATTATACCATTACAGTTCGTCAACTGTTAACTTCTGTTGCTTCCAAAAGCCAGGAGCCTTGATCGCACAGCTGTTAGAGACAGAAATTTCCAGGAAAAAGAGAGGGATGCGCAGATGTTTTTCTCCATTTAACATCACCGTTAACTCCTGTTCTCTGATTTCTTTTAAAGATTGGCGTTGTGGTAACAAGAGAGTTCATAGACTACATCAGCACCAGGCCCCTGCAGGTTGAAGTGTTCGGTCATTATCTGCATCACCCACAGCATCAATCAAGATCGCAGCTTCCAAGGTTTGATCAATATGCAGATTCTCCTCAGTGGTCCAGCTCGATTGAGGAGAATGTATAGTCTTATATTTGAACCTTTTACAGTTGTTTATGGGTTAATACTGTGTTTTCTGGGTTAGGAATACTGCCCACTTAGTATGTTATTCGGAGACTACCTGTAGAGTGTCGATCGATCCCTGAGTGGAAACTGATATATTAAGTAAAAAAAGCACTTATATGTTTTGTCATGAGTGTGGAACAAGAAGAGAACCTAGTCGTCCTCGAGCAATCGGACCCCAGACCTTCAGATTTCGCGCTTCTATTCGCTCTCTATGAACTCTAAGGAACTCATTGGTGAGCGAGGCCATTACGTAGGTTCATATGTAACATGCGTCCTGCTTATTGCTAGGATCAGCAATACGTTTAGTATGGATAATAACGTGATTTCCAGTGCAATTTGGTGTAAATAAGCACAAGTGAATTGCACGAGCCCGAAGGGCGAGTGAAATTTGTAGCCTTTGAAAAATTTACTAGTGCTTATTACATCAAAGTGCAAGAAAAATCATATTACAAGACAGACGAAGTTTTGAAATTTGCACTCTTGTTACACATGAACACTCGTGTTACATGAGAATGTACTCGTTTTTAGCCAATCAGAACCGCGTAATTTTTTTTATATACCTTATGATACGCCTTAGTCTGTTGAATGGTTTGTGAAGGGAGATAAGGGAAGGAAACAGGAGTAGTTTTCTACTTAAATGTTTATTCAAACCAGAAAAGTGTTGATTTGCTGTAGTGTGGTTTTGTTCTGTTAGGGCTATAGTGAAGGAAGGGGAAACTGGTTCTAAACATCTTAAAGGTAACAAATGACTCTGGACTTCTTCTTGCTTCTTTCCTTTTCAGTTTATGATTACAAAATTGTTCATTTGTTTAAACTTTTGCATATTAAGAAGCTTGTGCCAGTTGAGTAGCAATTACTCAGGCAAGATTATTTTTGTTGTTGTCCTTTTTTTTTTGTTTTAGAATCGTCACCTGCTGTTCCTTTGCCACTTCAATCCTGGTAAGTAATTGCTCAGTATTAGTTGATGCACACCGTTCTTAAACTTCCGCTTGTTTTGCGCTGTAGAAATATTACAGAACAATTTCTCTGAACTTGAGGTAAAAGTCACTGCTTATCCTTGGAGGGAGGCGGGGTTTGGGTGGGATCACATGGTTTTCAGGGGGGACGGGTGGGGAATCAGTCGTCGCTAACAGAGTATAAATAGGATACTGTCAATTTGGGGAATTAGTAGAATACTAGAGTCGGGGGGGGGGGGGGGGGAGGATAAGGTGAATTTTTGTTATGACACAACCAAAATTCTCCAACCCCAATATACCAAATGAGGAAAAACATTTGATCGTGTTATGCGTGATATTTTCGTTTCTTTTTAGTGACGAAGAAGGAACTCTTAAGTTTGATTTGTTGGTGTGGGTTGAGGTCTTCGAAATGTCACCGTCTGGAGAGTAAGTTTTGAAATCTTGCCAGGGATGTGCCAATGGACTCCCGTCATCAAAATACCAATTCTCCACCCAACATACCATGCATTTATGAAATTGCTAGCTTTGGGAATTTGATCGTAAATCAGAGTATTCTCTTTTTGGTATTTCTTTTACTTTTCGTCATCATTTTACTTGACAAAATATTGGTACAAAGACAAATTCCTTTCTTGTCGCGCTTGGAAGTGATAGGGTCGAAAATTGTTTTGCAAAGGGCATATTATTGTTATGGCCAGAATGTTATTAGGAAGCAGATTAAGATTATTACTGTGTGCTTTAAAATATAATTGATTCCTCAAAGATGTTCCCACAAACACTGCGGGATTGATCCTTATCAATCAAGGAATTTGTTTTCCTCAAGTGAAATTTGTTTTCCGTTCCCTGTTCTCCTTCGTATTAGTTATGCTAATTCGTCGCGCCACAGTATTTAGCAAACTAGGTATAACCAAATAGATATTCAGATTGTTTTCAAGTTCCTTTTTCCCTGCTGTATTTTTATAACCGTGCTATGATTTGCTTGTTTTTAGGTATTTTCCTTGTGTTGTGAGACGTAAAAATGACACACCTTGTGGTGGAGTTTTCCTTCTTCATCAGGTATCATTGTTTTTTCTTAGGTGTAACACATTCTCTTGTGATTTATGCTTCTTACCTGTCCTTAGCAACTTCGACATCGTTTGCAGACTCAGGGAAAGGTATGGGAAGTCAAGATCATAACCATTGTTAGTAGATTTGTTAGTAGCTGTGTATATAATGAGATTATTGAGCATATTTTCTCACAGAGTAGTGTTGTTGATGAAAAGTCTTTGACTCGGGATGATTTTTATTTTAAGGGAATCCAAAGGCGCCTTGTTGTTACAATAATACACGAGAACTCTATGGACATCAGAATCAGAAAAATCACAGAACTTGCTGTGGGTAAGCCAGCTGTTTATTCTTATGACATAGTGCCCTTTCGATTGAGTGCTTTAAAACCAAAAGAGAAGCCAATTAGAACAAAGGAAAAATACCACAAAGAGCCACTCAGAACTCAAAGTAAGTACGCGTAACCGAACTTAAGCGCCAGAATACACAAGTGACCAACTCGATTTACTTTTGGTCGTGCTAGCGGTAAGAGTTTTCTAGATGAAAAACATAGCGAAGTCAATGAAAACAAGGGGCATATCAACGGGTTGATATGCTCTTGGGAAAACTAATGCAATCTTGGACATTCAATCGAAACGCTCCTCAGTACTCTATCGGTTTGCGACAACAGCCCTTAATTAATGGCTTAGGGACTGGACAACTGGGTTTGGACAACTGGGTTTGGACAACTGGGTTTGGTCAAAAGTCCTTAATTCCGAGCTCGGAATGTAAGGACGACAAAGGACCTACTCACGAGTCATCTTTAACCGGATAAATCGTGGAAATCTTGCTTTAAAGAATTCGCGGTCTACCTAATGGTGCAAGAGAGTAAATATTAGCTTAAGTTTCGTTTTGTGATCATTGTCACAGCTGTCTCAACGGACATCCAACTTTGTTCAACGATGGTTAAAACAAAATCAGTCGAAGGACGCGCAAAAGACTTACCCTGAGTTTATTGGTTTCCTCACAGGTCGTGTACGCACAACTGTCACCCTTCCCCCTTCAGGGGAAAGTTCACCTCATACTGTATCACTAAACGTGCTGTCACCTCAAGTCCAGTCCCACCCGGATGAAAACAAATGCGTATTCAGGTTCGAAGCAGCCTGGGACTCATCGCTTCATAATTCCATTTTACTGAACAGGTGAACTGCCGGATTTGTATGTATGTAGGTTGTGAGAATGCCGTGATTTGCCTTACGTTTTTCACGTATGCTACCTTGCAGGGTGACTCCGCCAGGAGAGCTTGTGTTCGTTACCATATCTGCGTACCTTGAGGTTCGTTTTGTTTGATTACATCAAAATTCAACTTTGTGTTGTAAGAACTGTTTCAGTGTTAAGTTTCGCTTTTATTTCAAAGAAATTGAAATCAACCAAGATGCTTTCTCATGAGTATGAACAAGACAATAGAATGAGACCATTTTTTCCTCGGGGTATGGAAGATTCTAGCAATTTTTAACTCATGAATTTCTTTTACTGGCAGCTCGAAAACTGTTGCCAAACTTCGTGTCTCACAAAGGATATTCCCGTTTGCGTTTTTGGAAGAGATTCCAAAACCTCCTCACGGTAGGAAAACTACATACCGTTGGTTTTATTTGTCTGTTCAGCACTTGGCACTCAGGACTCTTTTCCAAGCTTTATTTTGTCTAATTACAGGTCTGTGTGGAGTTTGTTCGGTTCTTCGCGACGTCCTGAAAAGTAAGTTATACATCAGCCTACGCCGTTAAAGCAGATGGTTGGATTTTAAAATTGCTGTTATCTAACTGAATTGCTGGATCTTTAGTGTCAGCTTATTCGATTTATTGTTTTTTTCTTGTTGTGTAGTGATAAACTCAGCGATATATTTGAACTGGTATTCCATCCCGCTGATGAGCACGGCCAACGTAAGTAACTGTCTTCAAGGAATTTCTTATCGAGGGTCGGAAGTAATTGGGAACTACAACGGCTTGAATTTTGCTTTTCTACGCGCTGTGGGTTTCCAGAAATTTCGCTCAACCTTCTCTAACAATCAGATACAAAACTGAAAGCAATGTCGACCTGACTTGTCATGTTTCCCCACACTTCAGACAGTTTACATGTGTTTGCTTCAAGTTCTCTTTACTTCCCTACAAGATTTTCCTTTCGTACGATGGTTGTAGTAATTATTTTGGTTTTGAATTACCGCCACGGAGTAAAGCAATGCTAAATTCACCAATTCGCTTTTACACATCTGCTATTTCAGAGAGTCTCGTTTAACGAAACCAACAAACTATATTATTTCTTCCCATGTACCTGCATGTACGCTGTTGATGTGACCGAAGTGTATTCTTGTTTGTGTAGTGATGAAAACGAAGAAGAGAGCAGTGATGGACACTTCGAGTATTTATGTAAGAGGAGAAGAAAACCTTGGTGAGTGGAAACCGAGGGGGATATCACTGCTTGATGAGCATCAGTCACATTTAGATAAACTGGAGAGAATTCAGGAGGTAAGTGATGATAGCCATGGCTTCCTACTCGGGTTTTTGTGCATGCGCAAAGGAAAAAAGGAGAGTAAACCGTGGAGGACTGTGAGAGACTAAGGAAGACTAGGGGTTCAAGGAAGGAATCCTTGTTTAATACTTAAGGCGGAATGGAATGAAAGTAGTGGAGTGGCTGAGTAGTTGCAGACCAGTAAAGAGCTGATGCCAATTAATGCCATTAAAAAAGAGTTTTCAAACTTCCTTGCGCGGAGTTAACGTGATTTCAAACTCTCTCTCTTTGATAGCGCGTCAAATGTTGCCGCCTTTTTAACGAATACGGTTTTCTTATCAAACACTGCTTTAGAAATCTTTCCGTCTTGGAACCGGGTTCTTCGTCAGTCTTTGAAGAATAGGTCAATTTTAAATAGCCATTTATATCTGCAGTAATTGTAGCAATGTCCAACCTTTCGTCAAACATAGTTTGTGAAGTTTTCTTGTAACAAATTCTTATTTCCAAGGTGAGTAAAACTCGTCACATCCTGTGCCTTGGTGAGACGCTCATGTCCTCTGACCGTCCCGACAACGTGTTGGTTGATCCGGGAATTTTCTCGGCTGGAAGTACCTATTCCAGCCGGACTAGCCTGGGTTCTATTTCGTTATCTTCCTCGTTTCTGTCAGTTGCGTCACTTCCGGCTGGGAAACCACTGCGTTTTACAAGAGATGTTAACCCTGAGAAAGTTAAAGAAAACTTGATAACAAAGGTAATGGACGACTACTGTTATTTTTGTTAATGATAGACACGTCGATGTGATCATGTATCTTTATTAAGAAAATAAAAAAGAATAAAGAAAAAAAGAGATAAATTTTTGTTTACGTGAAATAGTTTATGGACACTAGATTTCGAATAGTTAATGAACCTGCGATTCCACCGGAGGTTACTAGGACCTTTTTTGTAGCCACGTAGCGTTTCGCTGACTCGAAAATATTCCTAGAAGCTCTTTGAAGTGCTGGCTGTCGGTGCATAAATAAATAAATAAATAAGTGTCATCATAGAAGCAGTCACTTTTGCATGATTTGGCTTTTTTTTTTTTACATGTTGTTTTTCAGTGTCTTCGTCTCCTAACGTGGAGAAAGCACTTGTGTGAAGCCAAGGCTTTGGTGAGTGATTTATGCATTATTGTCTTTGGCACACTATATCTCCTTCTCTAAGAGATGAAGTCAATGTAATTGGGATAGTGTTAAGGGTTGCAATTGAAGCGTACTTGTTACCCAAAGATGCTTGAAAGTAAGAATAAAATTGAACCCTTCAATTCCTAGGTGTGATTGACAAGTAACTTCTCCCTAAAATATCCATGCATTATCCAGAAAACAGGTTATGAGAATACTCAACCTTTTTAAGTAGAAGTTGAAATATTGATCTAGAACCAAATTTACGTAACTTGTTTACAAAAAAGTGTGTAGCAGCTTCAGGGGAGACTGATTACCTATCAGATCTTGGGTGTGAAAGCGTTAACGCTTAATCAAGACTCCAACAGAAAGCAGTTTCTCTTTCTCGTATTTTGTAATACATGCTTTGAGTTTCTCTCTTCTAATTGTTTGTAGAGTCGAGTTCCTTCGTCTGAGGGCAGTGCGAGCGCGTTGGAAATACAAGAAAAAGAACAAGAAGATGAATCTAAAGTGGAGTATTACGTACCAGAGGTGTTTCTTGTCAGGAGAAAGTAAGTAATCCCCCACCATAATTTTTGTTTTTTCTTATTGCTTTTATTATTGGCCTCCATGTTTTCTGTTTAGCGACAGTGGGAGTGAGTGTCGCTCTGAGAGCGTCAAAAGTGTCCTAAGGTGGAAAAATGGGATCAATGTCAGCGTCTAAGCACTTACGCACCCACCCCTCTCCCAACCTAACATTATCCCTAACTTGTTGGGTTAGGGGATGGAGGGGTAGGTGTACAGTTGTTCAGATACTAACTTTGAGCCCAGTCATTTTTCCAATTATTGAACTTCCATTTCAACGAGAAGTCTGTTGATTTTGTTCTGTTAGTTTTTTTGTAGTAGTTATTTCTTATTTTTGACCTCGATTTCTGCGTATTAACTGTCCTCCATTACCGGATTGTGTTCCAGACGGTTTGTGAACGATGTCATAGAATGACGAGTTTACATTTTTTATAAATAATTGAGTGATCTCTCAGTGAAAGGGAGAATCGCCAAAAAGAATGTATGAACACAACCACATTCGAGAACATACCTACTACAATTACTACCGTCTCTGCTACGTTTATCCATTGTAACTTTGTGGGGGGGGGGGGCCTTCCGTTACAATTCTATTTTCATTAGCTAATCAGTTTAGATAGTTCATCCTGGAAACCTGCCAGACAAAGCTACTACGTCGAACTGCGAAAAAATGCAATTTTTAAGTGTGTCCCATGCTGAGAGAATGATATTGATGGATTAAATCAAAAAAAAAAAAAAAAGTCTTTTTATAGGATTACACAATTACAGGTGAACCAGTAGTTTCCATTGTGGTCCTTGCAAACACATGAAACAAATGGTCTAAATTGAACATAACATCATTAAGAACCCCAACCGGCCGGAGGCAAACCAGTTGGCTATTTACAAGCGTGGCCAAGGATCTGAACATGGGGCTACTGTGAAACAAATCTAGTGGTCAGGGTGGGACTCGAACCCGGGAGCAGCGGATTACAAGTCCGACACTCTAACCACTTGGCCACACTGCCTCAAAAACTCGTGATTCGATCTTGAATCTGTGATCCACAGCCCGGTGACAAGCAAGCGAGGTTACCTTCACATTATGGACGAGTGCAGCTGTAGATGGAGCAAATGTTATGTAGTGAGTATAAAATCTCATTGCAACTCTTGTAATTTGCTACATCTCGTATGGGTTTGCCTTCAGTGAGAAATTTTCGCAGCGTATTTCCTCGTTCGTGCGCAGAGGTTCTCATTTTTTGGCAGCACAGTTTCTACTGAACCAACCAGCGTCTCTTAGAACGGTGTGATGTTTTATTCATCTATTTTATATCATTTCAGGTTGTTCGGAAACCTTACGTGCTTCTCTATCGCCAGGAAGGGGACCCAGTGAGTAAAATCTTCCAGAAAAATAGTTTAAGTGACTTGAAATTTAGAGCCTCAGTTTACATCTAATGTTCTTGATTGTGATTGGTCACAGGTTGAACAGTTTCTGATCAACTTGAAGCGTTCTAAAGTGGAGTGTCCTGACTATGTTGTGGTGAGAATTTGTAGTTCTTTTTTTTGGGTATATTATAGCAATACGAGACTGTTAGTTTCAAGTTAATAATCTTCCTGACCTAAAAAAAAAAAAGTCTTTTTATAGGATTACACAATTACTGGTGAACCAGTAGTTTCCATTGTGGTCCTTGCAAATAAATGAAACAAATGGTCTAAATTGAACATAACATCATTAAGAACATCATTAAGAACCCCAACTGGCCGGAGGCAAACTAGTTGGCTATCTACAAGGGTGGCCAAGGATCTGAACTCGGGGCTACTGTGAAACAGATCCAGTGGTCAGGGTGGGACTCGAACCCGGGAGCGACGGATTACAAGTCCGACACTCTAACCACTCGGCCACACTACCTCCTGTCAAAAGTAATTTGGGTTTTCTTTGGTTTTTGCTTTCTTTGGTCTTCGATTGGTCCAAAGAGCACGCGCCATGCTCCAAACCAATCAGACACCAAATGAAAACCAATCTTGATTTGGTCGTCTGTGTTTTCCCGCGCTCTTGGTAGATGTAATTTCTGACGTTTGAGTGACGTGGGAACGAATTAGTCAGAAATTAATATTCTGACGGCACGTTGAAGAGGTTCGCGTGGCAGCACGTTAGTTTCGGATTATTTAAGCGTTTCGCGGGAAAATTAAGTCATTCTAGCCGGGTCGGTCAGTCTAGGGTTTGATCACTTTCTTTTTTGTTTTACAACTCTCTGTAAAATATCACGGCTTTCATTGAATTTTTGTGTGATTAGTAGTGTAACTAGGTTTATTTTAGTTACCCTTTCCTCGGGGTACAGTGCTGCTGCAGTAGATGAGGAATACGTTTCCACGTAGTTTTTGGCCACTTCTTAAGAGTGGTTTTTTAGTGGTTTTTCGTATCTGGCGTAGCACAGGCTATTTTTGTATAACCCTTCAGTTTCAGTGAATACTTGCAGTACGTTGCAGATTGTAGTAGGGTGCGTATACTACAAGACTGGCTGACTCATCCTAAATAAACTTTCACGTTGAATATCTTGCCTGAGTGTGGTCAGAATTTTGACTCCTCCTGGGTTAAGGATGATTCAAATCTTTGTTATGACGTTCTTTTGTAATTACTTTGGTTTTTAAAGGGGTTAAGTTTCTAAAGAAACTGTGGTGCTGCGTCGGTGGGGGTAACAAAGTAATTTGGTAATATCAACTAAGTCGAAATTGTCAATTGGCCACCGTAAAGAGTTAAAAAGCTGACTTTTCGAGCGTTAGCCCTTCGTCAGAGCAAATTCGAACTGAAGAAGGGCAAACGCTCGAAACGTCAGCTTTTTAACTCTTTACGGTGGCCAATTTACAATTTCAACGTAGTTGGTATTACCAAATTACTTTGGTTTTAGTTTTACGGCAGTCAATTGAAATCTGCTTAAAGGGAACAGTTGTACTGAAATAATGACAAAAAGTTGGATGTTTAAGCCCGTTTTTATGGCTTTATTACAGTTATTTGTTTCCCCATACGAATGAATGAGAAATTAATCTTGTAAATCTTGAAACTGGGACTGCTTTACAATCTCTTTCAGTCGTTCAGTGTATTCTCAATTCGCACGAAACACTGCAGATTTCTTGTGCGTAACACAACGGAGAAGGAGGAAGATGCTTATGATTGGCTCTATGCGCTCGATCCTCTGTTAGTTGGAAGTTTGAGGTATCTCGTACATTTAACGTGTATTTACCGTAAATGTGAGGGGCGGTTAATTTCTGCTCAGGTCTAGGTAAGGGGTTTTTGAGAAAAGAGCTGCGTGTTCACAGTGACCTCCTCCGTGTGGGAAGGGTCAAGAGGGTCTTGGGCTTCCCCTGCCCCCTGTGGATACGGAGAAAGGATTTATTTACACCCCTCCTACCCGTCAAACAATGCAAGACCCAAAAATAGGGGCTATTTACAAACTTGTCTCGTTACCTCTTGTCAATTCCGTGGTAATCTGCTCATTGAATTATCCTAATCACGGTTCCTGCTGGTCCCAAAGAAACTCAGGGTCCGTAGAAAAAATCGGGGCAATTTGAAATCCTTTCGTACATCGAGAAAACCTCAGGGAGCATTGTTTTTGTAGGTGTGCGTTCCTCATAACTGATATAACAATTCGTGAGGTATTCATATCAACACACACGCGTGAAAGTCGCGTTCTGACCGAACGTCTGTTATACCGGTTTGCGTGTGCATCAATCGTGTCTTGCGCCAACTGAGTGAATCTCCCAACTTCACAGGTCAAGAAAAGGAAGTTCAAAACATGGACACAAATGATGGCGCGCCCGTAAAAGATTGTGATGCCTTTAGAAATCTCGTTGGCAAATTTACTTGGAGAGATTTGATGATAAGCTTCTTCAAAAGTCAGGATGCTGTCTGTACAGAAATGTAAGGCATCTGCACCACGAGAGGGGCTTGTCATCTAAAGTATAGAGTATTTAACATAATTTATATGCTTTGTGTTAGTGTTGAATACGCCAGAGGGGATGTAGACTTAAGAGTGGTTGGAAGTTTTAGATTAAAGGTAAATTTTATGTATAAAATTCCTATAACTATATTTAAATATAATAGTAGTGTAAAAATTTTCAATTTGCCAATGTCCCTTTCGTTACCTCATAAGGAAAGAGGTGATCATCTTTAACAGAATTGTTTTATTTTTTAAAATCCATATAATTGTAGCTGCGGGAAAAGGACATCTTTTCATAATTGTATCCATAGAATATTCCGTGAATGGGATAAAAAGCCCTCGTTGACTTACATATTAATATTTTCAATATATCATTGGCTGGTGGAGAACCGCCAACTAATGAAGGGATACTTGTGGTAGAATTTTTTCCAAATAATGAGAGGGAAAAGGGGGTGTTTATGGAAAAACAATTGGTTTCATTGAAGCTGGCAGTGTGCATGAACAGCAACGACAATAATTAACAACTATTCACCGAAGTGGAGGTGGTTAGTGGTGGATATTTACCGAGCCGCGAAGCGGCGAGGTAAATATCCAACGCTAACCACCGACACTGAGGTGAATAGTTGTTTTAGTATATACTAACACAGTGAGATAATATACACCACCGTTGTTAATTTGAGTGATTTCTTCGCTTGTTACGGATGCAAACCGGGCGCCATTTTTTCCCGAGTTGCTCGGAGGTAAATAGCAAAGGATATTCGGAGTTTGACTAGCCAATCAGAGCGCGCCTTCAACGCCATCCACTGTTTTAGTATATACTAATAGTCTTTATTTGTGCTCTTTATTTAAAAAAAAAAATTAAGGCATTGAAAAAAATAAAATAAAAGATAACTGATGAAAGGTTCCATATTTGATGTTAAAGGAAATCAAATACATGCAGTGATGACGAATTACACTTAGTTAATAATTTGAATATATCAACAAAGTTGAAATGGTAAATTGGCCACCGTTACGATTGTAAAAGCTGACGTTTCGAGCGTTAGCCCTTCGTCGGAGTGAAAATTGATTGATTCGCTCCGACGAAGGGCTAACGCTCGAAACGTCAGCTTTTATAATCGTAACGGTGGCCAATTTACCATTTGAACTTTGTTGATATATTCAAATTATTTCGTTACCCCCACCGACGCAGCCCCAAACAGAAACTATCAGCCTTTAGAACATAGGTAGCAGAGTCGCGCAATCAAATTCATTATACGTGAGCGTGCTCAAAATCCCGATAGTGCACGCTGATAGCGTCAGCAAATCCGACTTCGCCAGAAACTTTTCTTTTCGCGCGAGCGCCCATCGTTAGCGCGGGGAAAAATAATATATTTCGCGACAATAATGGATACAAACAGAAACTCGGCCTACTAGTCCGAAAACGAAGACAATGTTTCGACCTTTTCCCTTGGGTTAGAGTTCTTAAATGAGGCAGAAAAAGAGAAAAACAAAGGAAAAGGAGACTCGGCATCAGCGCCGTCACGATTCGCTTCAACTGATATTGTTGTCCGTTTTTCGCGTCACATTTGATGCACAATTCCACCGGCTATGTTCTAAAACAATTGGTTCATGCTTTCAGCTGTCCACTATCGAGTTATAGAGCACGTGGGAAGTTTGGAGAGCACTCAAGAAGCTAGAGTTGCCCTCGGCTATTGCCTCGGGCAACTCTTACGCTTCTTTCGTGCTCTCCAAACTTCCCGCGTACTCCATAATTCGATAGTGCACGCTAAAGCATGAACCAATTGTTAATTAGAACATAGCTAGCAGAGTCGCGCAATCAAATTCATTATAAGTAAGCGTGCTCAAAATCCCGATAGTGCACGCTGATAGCGTCAACAAATCCGACTTCGCCAGAAATTTTTTTTTCGCGCGAGCGGCCATTGCTAGTGCGGGGAAAAATAATACATTTCGCGACAATAACGGATACAAACAGAAACTTGGCCTGCTAGTCCGAACACGAAGACAATGTTTCGACCTTTTCCCATGGGCTAGAGTTCTTAAATGAGGCAGGAAAAGAGAAAAACAAAGGAAAAGGAGACTTGGCATCAGCGCTTTCACGATTCGCTTCAACTGATATTGTTGTCCGTTTTTCGCGTCACATTTGAGGCACAATTCCACCGGCTATGTTCTAAAACAATTGGTTCATGCTTTCAGCTGTGCACTATCGAGTTATGGAGCACGAGGGAAGTTTGGAGAGCACTCAAGAAGCTAGAGTTGCCCTCGGCTATCGCCTCGGGCAACTCTTACGCTTCTTTCGTGCTCTCCAAACTTCTCACGTGCTCCATAACTCGATAGTGCACGCTAAAGCATGAACCAATTGTTAATTATACACTTAGTTAAGGTCACGCGCGTTTAAAGACCATCAAGTACTTCTAGTGACTGATGAAATGACGATCAAAAACGACCAGTGATGTTGAAGCACACATACTGTTACCCTTTGACCCAAGAGTGACTAATATCTAATTTCATTTCTCCATACAATATCACCCCTGAATCAAACATTAAGGTCGTGAGAATAAAGGAAATGATCATCAACTAAGAAAAAGCTCTTGATTGTTAAACAAATTCTCCTTGAGTGCCTCAAGGAAATGTATGGAGAACGACAGGGAGAATATGCATACTGATGTTTAAGTCAATGTAAGGGTTAATCAAGCACGAATGGAAGTAGGTTACGAAATGAAGTCAAATACATCCAGAGACGGGGAAGATATCGAGTGACGATCAGTTTTTCCAGTGACAGTCGAGGACTTCCGATGACCGCAAAATATTCTCAGCGATGGTTAAGTAAGGGTCTCAATGGGGTTAAGCGTTTGCCGCTATACGGACAAAAACTTTAGCCGTAAGGCGTAATAATTGACAAATTTTAACCGTTCAGTCGTAAGAAAATTTAACTGTAAGAATTTTTTATGGTGACAGCAATGGAAAGATATTTCGTCAGCCTTAAATTTGCCAACATTTTAACCGTTTGCCGTCAAATTCGTCTTGTTAAGGTGAAAAACATCCAAAGAAAACAAAGGGACCCCTTATTTTCTCTAAAGTACATTTAATGACGGTCAATCAGGTGAAGTGACGGTCCAACACGTCCAGTGACTGTACGTGGTGACGTCTTTTACGTCCAGTCATTTTTTTTTTTTTTTCATTTATTTATTTGTTTTAGCAGGTTGATTAATTTGGCAGCTGTAATAGCTGATGTGGACCTGCTGTCCTAACCCACCTATCCCACCCCAGGGGAGGACATCCATCACACAGTAATCTCGTGTGTGGGAAATTAACGTCTCCTGCCCCAACCCTGCAGGAGACGGGACCTCCATTTATTCGTCCCTATCCGGGAAGACTAGAATATCTAACCATTTCTTGATGTTATAGAAAGGGAGCAAATTCTTCTCAATTATTTTAAGACCTTGAGTGTTGGTCCGGCCGGGGCTCGAACTCTCGACCTCCCGCACTACAGTCCAGCGCTCTATCCAGTAATGATTAGATATGTTTAATGACGGTTATATACCTTCAGTGACGGTCAGATACGTCTAGTAATGATCTAATACGTCCAGTCATGGTCCAATACGTGAAGTGGCGGTCTAATACGTCAATTAACGGTTTCAAGTGTCCAGTGAGGGTCAAGTTGTTCCAGTGACAGTCCAGTGCGTCCAGAGACGGTGAAATATGTGCTGTAATATCGATCAAATACGTCCAGGGACGGTCTAATACGTCCAATGACAGTCAAATACTTCCAGCGAGGGTCTAATACGTCCAGGAACGATCAAATACGTCCAGTGACGGTTAAGTATGTCTAACGGAAGTACAGATAGTGACGGTCAAGTTCTGTTAAGTTACGGTTAAGTGGAACGAGCAGTTGTACTTAAAAACCTTTATTACAATCAAATGATAAACAGTTTGCAATAAATTACGGCAATCACACGATGAAAGTGCAAAAAGTCTGATTGGAAGATTTGAGATTCCTCTTTTGAACAATGAAAATCATGATTTATCGCTAACCCTTCAGAGAGAAAAGTCAGTGCTTGCAATACCGTTAAAAGGGCAAAGGAATACTATTCTATCGTTCAACTTAACAGGATTTCAGAAGATTTGCAAGTATCAACCTCATATCATCCTTTCTTATGATGCTTTTTAAGGGGGAGGTACCGGTCGTTAAACGAGTCTGACAAATTGCAAGACTGGCAAACGAACTTAGAGTGCCAGGAGTGACGACCAACATTGACAACAGAAACCCAGCGGTCTAATTTAATAGATCAGATGATTAACAGACCAATTGAAAGCAAGGTTAAGCTAACACAGCAGTCAAACGTCGAGCATGCGCGAGGGGATTACTCCTGCCCAGCCGCGCGCCAAATTCCCGCGCAAAACTTTAAAGGAAAACATAGGAAAAATCGCATTCGTTTAGAAACCTTTAGAGGAGACAAAAATTGGGAAAATGAAAATTCAAGACTTCTCGAACACAAAGCTTCACCAAGTATGAGTATCATGTTGATTTAACATACAGTTTTCCGCTTCTAAACCACCCCGACTTCCTGGCTTTTGCGGTTGTTTGTAACTCGTGTAAGACAACTTGGTTCTGACAGCCTAAAACCACGCCACCAAGTCGCTACAATGTTCACACATGCGCAGGCGTTTAACCAATAAGTAGGTTAAGCCTGATAACTTTTTAGTACCTGTCTGATACATTTTCGTTTTATTTTCTTTAAGCCACTCTCTATTTATCTGTCCTCGTCGTTTATTCGTTTTCCTCCGTTTGCCTTACATCCAGATTGGCTTGCGAGTTTCTTTGTGCGTAGGTAGACTTGGTGACTTGAAGTGGTACAATTTTACAAGAACCGTTACAGCGACAATATGTCGAGTGACTATCACTTAGGATCAACGTTTGGGTAAATAATGACAACTTTTTTAAAAAAGCCTTTCTCTGAATTTAAGGACCTCCCGCATTCTATAAATGCTGTGAGCACATTACGTCACAAGTTTAGGACTACGCATGTCCCCGTATGTATCTGTGGATAACGTAAATATCTTTGGGATTACATGCGTAGCCCTGAGATAGCATACATACAACCTTCGTGAGAAACATCTCTTTGATTACACACATACCTTCGATAATCACCTTCTATCTACATGGGTTTTTAATTCGGGATGAACAATCAGAAATCAGCGATCCATAGCCCGAAAATTCAACAGGTATTCCTTAATAAGGATAAACTTGCGTCAATAGGGCAATGAATTCGAGAAATAGAAGAAGGGCGAAGGTATGCCATCCGACAAACCTACCAAAGACTAACAAGTGTGACACTTGGCATCACACAATGAGTCATGCAAACCTGTGAATGGAAATAAATGAAGTGATAAAGCGCATATAAAAAATATGAATTTTGTAAAACAATAAGTTTTTGATTGAGGACTGGAAAGCACTCTCACAGTGTAACTTCAGTAGGAGAGAAACTTGGATGTTTCACTCGAGTGTCAAGGTCAAACATCCACAATTTAGTGGATGACTTGAACACGATATCTTGATTACACAAAGGTAGAAATGTAACGTTGTTATTCTTCTGTCTTGCTGTCATCTTCTTCTTCTTCTTCCCCTTCATCTCCCTCGTCATCATCCTCTTGTTCAACTCCTTCGTCCTCCTCCACATCCTCTTCGTCTTCTTCTCCCTCGAGAAGGGCTTCCTCCTTAAAAAGTAAACAAAACTGTTAACTTCAACTTTCAGCTTCCTCCAGGCAAAATCTACATGAGACTGCCTTGCATGGTTGTCAGAGCTTGAGTTTCTTTGGCAAGAAGGGAAAAGGAGTATGATCACTAGCCGATAGGATCGTAGTGTGGTCCTGTATTTCCTAAGGTTTTCCTCAATTTAATACTACCCATTTGTACCCCCTGGGTGGAAATAGGTACTACGACAAGTGTTATGTCTTAGCATATAACACAATGACTTGGTCAGAAGTCAAAGCACCCCTTAAAGCGAGAGTCCTCGATACTAACAATTGCTTTAAAATTTCGTCAACTCTATTATGAAGAGTGGCAAGTTAAAGTATAACTTACAGAGGCGTAGCGTGAGATTTTGAAGGTGTATACACAGCGCGGAAATTGGGAGCGCCGAAAGGGCCCCTAACTATAGGGGGTTTGGGGGCATGCTCCCCCAGAAAATTTTGAAATTTAGGGTCTCGGAAATGCTATTTCAAACTGTTTCCGCGGAACTTTTTTATAAATAAATGCGTCGGAAAATGTAGTAGTTAGTTGTTTATTTTACCCATCTCTAGAGTTTTCGGTAACCTAAAACTAAAAAGGGGGTAGAAAAGGTACTGGAAAAACATACACACGCGTCAGTTTAATTCGAAATTTAAAAATCGGTCCTATTTTATGGTAACTGTGACAAATGCCATAGGGGAATAAAATTTTTTTTTTCCAGATTTCAGCTGTACGCACGGGCGTACGTGCGTATATGGACGCTACGTCCCCGATAACTATGATTAGGCTATGGCATTAAATGAGCTACATCCTCAAAACCATTCATAAATTTAGACTAAAATGGCTCAAAAGCAGTAACAGCCTGTTTGCAGAGCTTAACACTAACAGTAGCCAACTAACCACAGACTGATAGAAATTCAGTTTTTGCCAGTGGTTTTCAATTTCCACTACCTAGTTTGGTGAGTAAACAAACTGAAATTGTTGTAACATCTAAGTTGTCACTAGCCACTTGGCTAGTAAGTAGAAAAATTAGTGCATAGCCCTGCTGTTTGGTGTTTGTTCTGAACCTATGGGAATAAGACATGTCTATGCATTCACAGTTGATACAAGCATCATAATTATGGATGCAATTCTCAATAATTCTGCTGTAAATGGAAACACTTAGGGGCCCTTTTTCCCCTTCTACCTCTGTCCTCTTTCCCTAAACTTTTCCACTCCCCCCTTCCTTATCAAATTTGATTCTTTAACCATTTCACACCCACGATCTCATAAGTAATTCTCCTTACTGTCTGCCAAACAATTTTAATGAAGATAGTTCACAGAATTTGGTATTAGATCATTTTACAATTTTTCTTTAATTGATCTGTTTCTTTTATTCTTATCACTTTTTCTGCTTAATACTGTATTGATATTTTAAGATGAACTTCTGCCTTGGTCACTCATGGGAGTTAAGAGTCAAATTGTTCCTCTATGTCTCACCCCTTGCTCTGCTTCCTCATCACCATCATCATCCTCTTCCTCCAGCTCATACACAACAGGTGTCTCCCCTTCCTGCCCTTCTGCCAATTCCTCTTCTTCTCCCTCTTCAACAACCACTTCCTCCTCTTCTTCATCGTCATCATCTTCGTCGTCTTCTTCATCATCATCTTCTCCTTCCCCTTCATCACCCAAATCATCTTCATCTTCTTCCTCCACAACTACGACATCATCCTGTAGATAAAGGCAGACACAGATTTAGTTGAGATGCAGTTATGTAAGTGATTAATGAGAGCTTTGAACCTTCTCCTTGGTCATTCAGTTACATTTTTTGATAAATGCACTCATGATGAACTAATTGATGATTTCAAACAGTCAATCAATCAATCAGCCAATCAGTCAGTTAGCCAACAGACTTTCAGTCAGTTAGCTAGTAAGTCAGTCAGGCAGTCAGTCTATCAGTCGGTCATTCAGTCTCTAAATCACCCACTTCCTCACTCAATATCAATTAATCAGTTGATTTACCACGCAAATAGGGCATTTTCAGATATTTAAAAAAGACTAGTTAGGGGTCTTTGCAATTTTTGGTACATCTCCTTTGTAACAAAAAAGTCTTGACTTAATGACAAGGCAATGAAAATGTAGAAGCTACACCTAAAAAAATTTGGCAGATTATAAATGCAAGAGACATGACCTGATCTTCTGACTCGTCATCGTCAACATCATCATCATCATCTTCATCCTCTTCCTGAATTCCACTTGTGGAACCCTACACATTTGAAAACAATATTAAGATGCTGCAAAACTATATCTGCTTTACTCTTTGAGGGAAAAAGATATTTTTTCAGTGATGCCGCACAAGTCATGTAAATTACAGAGGCTGGCATAAACAAGACTGACTTGCATAGATTTTGAAATACATTTTGGTTTCTGTCCTATGAAGGGTGTACTCCCACAGCCAGATCTTGTGGGGAGTTAACCCCCCCCCCCCCCCGCCCCCACAAAAAAAAAAAAACACTACTAGGCTAAAAACAAAACAATAACACATTCTGCATAAGTTTTCAAGTACAAAAATGAGTGTGCTTACTATAAAGAGAATAAAGGCTGATAGTTTCTAAAGAAACTGTTTTGGGCTGCATCGGTGAGGGTAACGAAATAATTTAGATATATCAACAAAGTTGAAATGGTAAATTGGCCACCGTAACGATTACAAAAGCTGACATTTCGAGCGTTAGCCCCTCATCGGAGCAAAGGAATGTTAGCCCTTCATCGGAACGCTAGCCCTTCGTCCCTTACTATAAAGAGGACAGCTCTTTTTTTTCATACAGACTAACCAGTACCAAGACTTCTTTTGAGAACTAGACCATAGTGGTTTATAAACAGTTTGTTGTAACACTGTAACATAACACAACATACCAAGAAATATTGCAGAGGGTTTGGCCATATGTCATCTTTAATTGTGTCTCCTAACTCATCTCCAGACTCTTGATTTGTGAACCACCTGAAAAAACTTTGTGGTTCTTCCCCTTTCATTATTTCTAGTTTTGTTCTTCTTTGCCTCCTGTATCGCTCAGTGAGGTCCTGTTGAGGGATCACATGATGAAGACATTAATATTATTCTTTTGTGAGGGATCTGTGTTTTTTACAAAAAAGAAATATTGACAGTGATATATAAATGATTGTCTCATTAGAGTTTACCATGGGCAAAGCTGCTTTATTCATATAAGACATCGGGTGGAGAAGAGGCAACAAATATGATTTTCTCTTTCATGACTTTTGCTAATGCTATTTCATGTGTAAATTTTTGAAAGACTACAAATTGTATTTGCCCTATGGACTCACTCAATTTTGTTGTCTGTAAAAAAGCTACTTGTGCTTATTTACATCACATTGCACTTGGAATCACGTTATTATCAATACAAATTTATGAGAGGTCCTTATTGGTCTGTAGGTTCAATACTATGTGCAAAAAAACTTAGAGCCACTGAGTTTCCTAACTATTAATCACAACCAGTACAATTTCCCCAAATTTGATTCATATATCAGCTGCTTTATTTTACACTAATTATTCTGTAGAATTGTGATTGGACAGTGCAGCCTGACAATGTGATCAGACACCTGTAATTGGACAGTTAAGGCAGCCAATCATAAAAATTCCCCTTAGCTAAATCCATCAAACACAGAATTGATTACAATAACCCTAGCCACGACCACTTACCCTACAAAACTGGGAAATTTCAAAGTAGAAGAATTTTTTACTCTAGACAATATCTCTACCAAAGAGATTGTATTTGTTAATTTTCAGAAATTGAACTGGTTAAAATAAATTGGTTAGAGGACTTTGTGTCATCCAATTTGGTCTGCAGTCATACTCTTGATAAATAAATCAGACTCCCCCTTTGCAGTCAACTAATTTTGTGAATATATCAACAAAGTTGAAATGGTAAATTGGCCACCGTTACGATTATAAAAGCTGACATTTCGAGTGTTAGCCCTTCGTCGGAGCAAATAGAGGAATTGTGGGTTGTGTGTGCTTTTATAGGCAGAAAAAGGAGCTACGTGATTGGTGGGAACATGGCAATGAGAAAAACACGAATAAATTAGTGGAATGAAAAGCGTTCGTTGATACCTGTGGGATTCATCTAATTTTGTGACCACTTGCACGATTACAGACTAAATTAGATTCCAATCAGTCCTGTTACTATTATTAGGGACCTTACGCAATCAGGATGGCAACGCCAAGGAAGACTTCGATTAAAAAATGAATTTCTACTCTTAGTTAGAATTTCAAAATGGTTGCAGGAGCTTACTGTCTTATACGGCGCCACAGCTCAACTTCAGCATGACATTTAAAAGTAGCATTGAGTTCCAAATGGAAATTCAAATAATTTGCCGTCGCAGTTTCAGTTTGCAGACGCAAATTTTGGCGATTTCACATTGTTGTTTTGCATAGGACGGCTAAGAAATGTACAAAGTTTCAAAACGCATGTGCTAAGCTATTGTTCTGCCAATTAGATCTCTTGTTTTTCCATGTCCTCGTTGCCGTCATGGTTGCTTTAGGTCCCTATTAATAACAGAGAGATCATAGCATGCTGTCCAAAATAACCCTTAGGTTAACAGTGCAGCAGTATCTACTACAAACACAATAAAAATATGTCTTACCATTCCTCCTTTCCACTTAATAGGAGTTGCCCTAGATAACTGATGGCCATGTTCATTGACAATAACTTCCTTAAAAAGCATTTCATTTGTAAAATATGGATTCTCTGCAAAACCCTGAAATAGGACCATAGGTTAATGCAAATGAACTTCAAACACTTTCTCTTTCTGAAGCAATCCCCATACAACTTCTCCTGACTATGTTAATTTCACAATTAATTTCACAGTTAATTTCATGATAATAAGAGATACTCAATACCAGTTATACTCCAAAGAAAGAGCAGAAAGAAAACAACACTGGTAAATCTAAGCTATAATTACAATAAATTGATTTGATTTAATTTACAAGATTTGCCGACAGGCAGGGACACCGCAACAGCTTTGCGCCAATTACTGCAGGCCCAGTAACCCACCCATCCCACCCCAGGAAAGGACATCCATCAAACAGTAATCTCGTGCGTGGGAAATTAATGTCTCCTACCCCTAACCCTGCAGGAGACGAGACCTCCATTTATTTGTCCCTATCCGAGAAGATCAGAATATCTAACCGTTTCTTGATATTATAGAAAGACAGCATATTCTTCTCAATTATTTTAAGACCTTGAGTGTTGGTCCGGCCGGGGCTCAAACCCTCGACTTCCCGCACAACAGTCCAGTGCTCTATCCATTGTGCTAACCGGGAGGTGGTCAAAATAATAAAACATTTATATGGCACTAAATTAATAAAAGCAAGGACTTACAAATTTTATTCTGTAGCCAGACTTAATATCTTCAAATTCTTCAACTTCTAAGGATGTCATGTATTGCAAAGCTTCCTCGTCTTCCTCATCTATATACAACTGCATCTGTGGATGATTTATAAACTGTGCAACAAATGTCAAGGAAATTTTTTTCCAGAGTTTAGTTTACCATGGGTAGTGTACAGATATCAATTTCCAGCTTGAGAGTTTCAAAACTGATTTAAGAAACTACCACTCAAAGATGAAATATCTAACGTGATGTACCAAAAATCACATGGTTTGTATATGTGATATGGACTCCGAGAGTTCTGAATATTTCTAAATCAAAGTTAAATTAAAGGGCATTGATCTAGAAATATAGAAAGGAATAGTTAAAAGTAACAAGAGAAAACACATCCCAATGGTTCCATGTATGGATGAAAAATAGCACCAGCCACAAAAATTCAGTTGGAGTATTTTAGAATATTAACCCAAGAAATCTTTTATATTCACTGGACACCTTGTTATATTCAAGTTTAAGCATTTCTAAAATGCATTTTTAAAAGTCCTTAAATATCAATGTATAAATAATAATCTATTACTTAAATACTAAATTAACAAGGCATTTCATTCTAAAGGATTCAATTCAGTGCTTAACCTTGAAAAATTTAAAAATCTATCAACAGATCAGTTTATCTTTAGAAAATACATGTGGCTTAAGTGATTGATGGTCCTCAAGAAGTGACTAATTTCAAATTTTTTCCGGCCCCACATTGTAATCTGTTTCACTTCCCGTGGAATTTCGTTGGGGGTCTGGTAACTAGAATGTAGATACTCTGTTCTTCCTCCATCTTGATTTGTCGCTCTCACTTGACTTGGTCAAATTTCACTGATTTTCTAGCATGTATCTCTCTTCAACATCAAAGACTTAAATTTTTCGCAGGCTGCAGAAATATAGTGTTAACAAATCCAGTCTTGGCCGCGTAAAGCATCATAAGTGGTTCCTTCGCGAATTCAATTAGGGTCAGTTCCGATTATTGCATCCAAAATGAAAAATGTAAATTGAAAATTAGTCAGTAAGGGTTACCTAACAAGGCTTATATGATCAATACATCTGTTCTTTGAAGGATTTATAACTTAAAGCCATATGGAAAACACGCCGCTAGTAAATTAACAAAATCGGGGTGAATTTTACGATGCAAATGTACGGATCGTTGCGTTACTCGAGGAAAACAGATGATAAACAGATATATTCGTGCATTTATTAATATTGTTCACTAATGAAAAAGCTTCCTTCGCAACCGATCTCCTGATGTTAAATGGAACAATAAATTTAATAATTGTGTTTAATTTCGTTAAAAGAGAGAAGATTAAGGGAATTAAGCTTAACCAGTGATCCCCTACTTCAAAATATGCTAAAATGTTCCAGGCAACATGTCACAGACCTTTACCCAGTGTGCAACATGAACGATGTGTAGAGAAATTTTGGGACAAAACGAAAGTAACAAAAGGATACAACCGTCATCCAGAAGTTTGGTATCTTTTTCGTGAGGTCCGTTCTCTGCTCAAAGTGTGGTTTTCGAAGTCGGTTGTACTTCTGCTCAACTTTTAAAATCTCCTCGGACGCTTGCTCATTTAGTGCGTCGATTTGATTCTGTACAGCATTGATTTCTTCGATGATTTCTTGCTGATCGGAATGCGAATTTTGTGCTCCGTCAACGGGGTCGACCTTCCGGATCTTATTTGGAGTTACACTTAGATTAGACATGATAAAATATAAGACTAATTCTCTAAGCTCACTCCAAGTTTCCGAACTTTCTTTGAGTTCGGAGATGCCCGCGTTCTACTTGTCTACTTGGGAGTATCCGCTGACATGATATAAACTGTTTTGGCGCCCTTTTCTCGCTGAATAAGGGTCCAATGGTTATTGGTTGGGTATAAGGGAGGGAGGGTAGGGACTCGTCATCAGGTCACTATGTTTTTCCACCAGCAAAGAGACTCTAGCGTTCATCAAAATACCTTTGTAGAGAAAAGTGTGATTATATTTGGCTTCTTCTCAAATGAGCTCTCCTCTCCACCGACCTGCAAAGGGCGAAGCCGTCGCTTCGAGCTGTCCATAGCGTTTAGTTGAGTGCTCGTAAAACGCCTTTAGAGATGGAATTACAAAAAGGGGTCAAGCAAAAAGGGATCTTCACAGGTGGACCGAAATTTTAACGATTGCAGAAGGAAGCCTGAAAAAATTTCAGACTTGACGGAGTTCCAACTATTGCCCCCAGAAACTAGTATTCAGTTGTTTTTCATCCGCAAGTCAAATGAAATTTAAAAAATGGGCCGTAAATGATTGAGATCTACCTCAGTGGAGGTTAAAAAGCTGTGAATTGAATATTCATGTGCCCGCGTTAATTTTCGGCTTAAAGAGACTTGTCAGAAATGAACAGGGGGAAAGTAAAGTCGAATAGATGAGTTCGAACAGTTTTTTCACACTTGAAATTGAATGATCTTGAGATGATTGATAGCCAGAAAAAAAGGAGAGTCACAAGAAGCTACGCTAACATAGCCTGAGTTCAGCCGCCGTTTATTCTAAACTCCGTCAGGTAATATAACCGGATGTACGCAAGCTACGCTAACACAGATGTCAAATTTCATACAAACGCTCCGTAGAGTTTTCTTGGGGGGAGGGCTGTCTCGGGTACCCGACGACCGTATAATTGGGGCCTCAGAGAGCAGTTAATAATAAGAAGAACAATGATAACAACAAACACAGTGGTAATTCAATGTAAAAAGGACAGCACCCGTAATAGGACTTTCCTTTTCGGGAATGTAGACTGTAAAATTATTTTCTAAGGATTGGGGGGTCTTACACAATTGAAACTTGAAACATTCCAGGTGCCTCTGTGTTACTATTGTAAAACGTAACTTTACTTAGTCCTTAACAACCCTTAGCAGCGCTTTTGCTCTCCACGCTGTAGAGGAAATAGGCTTTCCTGAGTCTTATTTTATTTATTCAGTCTATCAATCAGGCGACCGATAAATGAACTCCAAGACTACAATTTATATTCACAATATGGAGTGATTGGCATGTAATATCATGACAATGCCTTGAAGTAGAAAGACTGGTTACGAGTGGAAGGAGGCAAATAAATACCCGGGGAGCTAAGCGGCCTGAATAGCCATGGAATGGTTCGGTTACACAGCTCGAGGAAAAAAAACCCACGTGAATGTGATGCAACTTGCACATAATTTACGGCAGTAGTGAAGTTAATCAAAATTCTCTTCTTCAAATTCAGTAAGAACGATGTTGAGATCTACCTTAACAACCGTAAGAACTGCTGTTTTACAGCCCGAGCATTCCAGGCAACTGAATATTTACGTTCAGCTGTCGCGTTTACTGGGGACAAAATTTAGATATTGCACTGCTCAGTCAAGTCCCAACAAGAACGCAACTACGTCGAAAGAAAGCGTTGAATCTGATCAGAAATCCTCGCAGCCAGGAGGGAAAGCATCAGATACTGCCAATGAAGTTAAAGAAACCGAAAACGATCGTCTTTTAAAAGAAAAAGAAAGTTTGATAAAAGATCTTCAGGTAGGTGAAAGACTTCAATGGCAGAAGGACACTGTAACAGCACTCTAAAGGAGATCATGAAGCTATGAACTAAAAGATCTCTAAATTATATATTTAATTTTTAAGACGTACTCGATGCTGGGAAACTTTGCACGGTAGTATGAAGACGGTTAGGAAAAGAAAAATTCACAGGATCGATGACTTTGTTATAGTGCTCTATATCTAAAATAATTTGAGTTATGTCAGCGCAAACATTTGCGTAAAGGACTTATGTTACAACGTCCTGTAAGTCACCAATATTTGCAGATTACTTGAAAAAGAGAAGGAAAAATTATAGGCACCAAATATTGCTTAACGTTTGAATGTATTCAGTTACCTAATGTTCACTGAGATAGCATTCAAATCAGTATAAGGGAGAGTGTTTGTTTATGGGGTTTCACTTCTGAACATGAACATTGTGATTAAGTCTCAAGTAAAGCCTGGTTCACATATGATCGCAGGCGATCGCACTCGATCGCCAGCGATCATCTGCGATTATATGTGAACAGCTGTGCGATCGTCTGCGATGGAGTGCAATCATATGTGAACAAAGTTCTGCGATCATACGATTGGAATGTATCCAATAATGTGGCAAGCGGCATGATACCAAGACAACCAGTTGTTTATCAACTTTTACACGTGCGTGTGTTTTGACAAGATGGAAGGTCAAAATTGACACGGAGCAGTTTATGGAAGAAATTAGAAAATACGATTGTTTGTTCAATCGCTTTAGCAAAGAATTCTCTCTTTCTTAAGACTTTCTGCACCAAGAAGTGATGTTTCTTCTTTGATCTGGCAGCAATTCTCCATTTAAGTAAAGACAACAGAAGCAGAATGTTAACATCTATTAATTGAAAGTTCAGCGTCCTTAGCGTTTATGTTGGTTGACTGGAGTTACATTGTATTACCGCTGAATGGTAAGCCATGGACTCAGTTGTCACAGATTGCTACGATCATATGTGAACATGCAATTCATGATCTTTGGTTGAGTGGTTTCAGTGGTCGTGCGATCGTCTGCAATTATATGTGAACCAGGCTTGAGTGATTCTGTTGTCTGATGTAATCTGTCAATCTACCATTGCCCAATCAGTAAACAAACCAATTAAGGCTGGTTTTTATTTATAATGGAGTTGAAGCCATTTAAAGCGAAGCAAAGCAATTTCTGGTGAAATCTAGCCAACAAAATAGAAAGAAAAAATATCAATGACACTTTAAAACTCTGTAAAAACTGGATTGTGGGAGGTGTGAGCCTGTAGATGGCCAGAGAACTGGCCAAGAAATCAATTGGTTCTTCCTCTTCTCCTTGTGACTCCAACAATGTGGTTTTCACTGGATCATAAGCATGGGAGTCATAAACAGAATCAGAAGAATATGAAACTGTTCTGGTTCTTCTGATGTTGATTCCCTCTGGCTTATGACTATGCTTACAACTTCAATTTTGGATTTCCACTGAGGTGAAATGCTCCTATGATGGACTCTGATTTTTTTATTCTCGCTGGGTTGTAAGAGCACCTATGACTGACTCTGTCAGTAGTGAGAACCTGTCTTTAGTCAAACAAACATGCTTACTAAATGCTTTTTCTATCCTGCTTATGTTACAAAAAAAAAAAATAATAAAATAACTGATGACTTTTCTATTTCAGGACAGGTACAAACGTTCCCTGGCAGATAATGAGAACATATTATCCCGCAGCAGGAAGCAAATTGATGAAGCCAGGCTGTTTGGTATTCAGGCCTTCTCCAAAGACCTTCTTGAAGTTGCAGACATATTAGGAAAAGCAACGGAAACTGTTCCCAAGGAGGAGATAGATAAGAATACTCACTTGAAGAACTTGTATGATGGGCTTCTAATGACTGAAGCCCAGTTACAGAAGGTTTTTAAGAAGAATGGTTTAGAGAAAGTGTATCCACTACATGAAAAATTTGATCCACACAGTCATGAAGCATTGTTCCAGATTCCATTACCAGATAAAGAGAAAGGCTCTGTTGCTGTTGTTGAAAAAGTTGGATATAAACTGCATGGAAGGACACTTAGACCAGCTCTTGTGGGAGTTGTAAAAGAATAGAACTTTGGATGATGTTTTTATTCATTAAAAATTATAGGTTTCTGGATTTTAACTATGCTTAGTGATAGTGGTGGGGAAAATAAAGAATCCTGGCAGCCACATCCTTGTAAGACTGCATTACAATCAAATTTGTAATATCATTATCACATGCAATTAAGTTTATATAATTAATTGTCTACCATCATGCATGTACAGTACCTGCAGTATCCCCTTAAGCTTTCCCGAAAGCTTGAAATTCACAAATACCAGGGCAAAATGTAAATGTGCTTCATGCAAGTTCATGTATTGAAAATATGTGCATTGGACCTGCTTTCCCCCCCTAACCCTCTCACCTTTCAAATATTAAAGACTCTAAATCCAAATTATGATTTACCTGCGAGATACATTGACAATAATTATTTCCTTGCTTGTGAGGCTAGAGGACCTTAGGTCTTATCAATGATCATAAGTCAAATGATTTCTTGAAAATATGTTAAATCTTGAGCCCTTAAAAACAGATCTCATGTTGCTTGCTCCTTATTTATCCAATTGCCCTCAGCTGCCTAGTGTAAGCAGAAATCTAGAATGTTAACAATGCTTGGAGAAAATGCTATACATAACAACAACCCTCTGATATTTCCTGAATAATAGCTTTTCATGCCCACATCAGTTGATCATGTCTACTTGAATGGTGTTGAACTTTCTATTTCATAGTTCCTTGACCATGAACTAACATATTGATATTTGGTGTGTGTCAATGTGTATAACTTTCTGTTAGTAAATTAGTGCTTAATGAATTTATTTGTAAGTATCTGAGGTTTTTCCTTTGTACTTTGAAACTGATATGGGACATAAATGGAAAATTTTTTTTTTTTTTTTCAAAATTCGCATTATTTGTAAAGCTCCTAACCTCTGTGTGCAACATTCAGTTTTGTACAATAATATCAGCAATTTCAACACATAGTTCGTGTGAATGTATTGGGTAAATTAAAGTTGAGATAGCTCTATCCTGAGCAACTGCCAGGTTTCCTATAAGAGAACCTTGTTCAGCAAGGATTTTCATATTACTAAGGAATTTGCTCCTCAATGTTACTTTGATCAACTGGGTTAGTTAGGCTAAGATTTAGTAAAATTCACTACACTGTGTTCTTGTCCTTTTATTGTCATTTGACTTGTTCTTCCTGTTACCAGCTGTGTCATAAGCGTTCTTTTACTAGCCTGCAGTGCCGGCGTATTTTGGGCGCACGCGTGCACATTTTCGTATTAGGCCGCCATCTTAGATTTGGTAACTGTGGAGGACTGGGGCGAGGAAATATTTGCCGAGGGAGTAGGTGTTAAGTGGAAAATGGGCAACGGGGAAGAGGGAGGGGAAGGGAAAAAAAAAAGTACCATTCTTGGTACAGATGACGTAAGCAAATGCAAAGACTATTTTTCCGCGCGCGCTTGTTTTTTCTGGTCACGTAAGATCTGTTAAATAAAAGGGAACTCTTAAGCTACAATGTATCAATGTTATGTTATAAAACAAATGGTAAACACCACAGCGTACGCTATTGAGTTATGGATGCACTTGGGAGGTTTGCTAAGCACTCAAGAAGCTAGAGTCGCTCGAGGCGATAGCCTCGAGCGACTCTTACGCTTCTTTCGTACTTAGCAACCTCCCAAGTACATCCATAACTCAATAATGTATGCTGTGGTGTTTACCATTTGTTAAATCTATATATCTATCTATCTACCTATCTATCTATCTATCTATCTATCTATCTATCTATCTATCTATCTATCTATCTATCTACCTATCTATCTATCTGTCTGTTGTTTTATTGTTTCAGTAAGCCGGCTTTAGCTTGTTTTATCACGCACTCGAAAAGCTGTGGAAATATTCATAGGTCGCCCCCAATCGCGTGCATGATGTCAGTCTTAAAACTAGTTTGGAACACAGGCTTTCTGAATAAGATTTCAGCCAGTGTGAATGAGTCCTCAAAGGTGCCGGCCTATTTATATCCTCTACCTGGCTCTTGCGTATGTTTCGGGACGCAGCGTGGCCGAGTGGTCAGCGTGTCGGACTCGTAATCCGTCGCTACCGGGTTCGAGTCCCGCCCTGACCACCACCGGGATTTGTTTCACGGTAGCTCCGAGTTCAAATCCTCGGCCGTGCTTGTAAATAGCCAACTGGTTTGCCTCCGGCCAGGTGGGATTCTTAACAGTGTTATGTTCAATTTGAATTCAGTTTGTTTATAGCCCACAATGTAAACTACTGGGTTACCAGTAATTGTGTTAGCTATTTAAAAAAGTTTATTTATTTTTTATTCTTCAGTTGTTTCAAAGTTCGCATTTATTATGAAAGTGGAGGGCTGATAACTCATCATGCAAAGTACACTTTACGGCAGCCGACATCCTGATAAATTTTCCAGCCGGCTGACACCAAACACTGCCACCCCCCCCCCCCCTTCCCTTTTTCCTTTTTCTCCAGATTTTTGACCCAGCAACAACAATTTTTATTTCATGCCCAACTCCGACAACTGAGTCCACTTACTTGTGTAGAACTGAATAAAGGCTGATAGTTTCGAAAGAAACTGTTTGGGGCTGCGTCTGTGGGAGTAACGAAATAATTTGGATATATCAACAAAGTTAAAATGGTAAATTGGCCACCGTAAAGATTACCAAGGCTGACGTTTCGAGCGTTAACCCTTCGTCGTAGCGAATAGAGGAATTGTGGGTTGTGTGTGCTTTTAAAGGAAGAAAATGGAGCTACGTTATTGGTGGGAACATGGCAACGAGAAAAACACGAATAAATTAGTGGAATGAAAAGCGTTCGTTGATCCCTGTGGGATTTAGACTGCCGGTTTGAAAGATGAGCTTTTGTTCAAGAGTTTTACGGCTTTCCGTGCTACCTAAGTGTAAGGAAAGACCGCAGATTGCCATATGTTGCTTAGAATGATTAGGTAAATTAAAATGTCTAGCGACTGGTTTCGAACTGACTAACAACTTCAGTTTACAAAAATAGTTTAAGAAAGCAAGTAACCGCGCGTGTTTGCAAACGGATACATACAGATGTGTATCCGCTGATGACTATCAGAAAGGGTGCAGAGAACATTAGAATAACCATTTTTCACCAGTCGCCTGACGCTACTTTTTGACACTCGTCGAGTATTTTCAAAGCAGGTTATCTTATTGTTTAATTGCTCCAGCAAGCTGGTTTCGAAAACATCAACTTTTTCGTATACTTATTACAAACCACAGGAAGAGAAATTACGAAAATACTCTTTTCTAAAAAACATTTTGTTCTGTGACTTATGTTAGCTAAGAATAGTACATAACTCTCCAAATGAACGTGGAAGACTTAATCAGTTTTTTTTTTTAGAGGTTAGCGCACCTCGATTAGTGCTTCGTGGCAAACAATCGCTATCTGCTATGAATGTGCAATGGAAACTGACAGCTAGAGTAGGGGTCAGGTGGCTTGCATTCTAAATTATTTGATAATTTTCAGAAGGTTTTGACCATTCTTTCAGTTTGAATTCTTCCCTCATATATAGAAACACTCAGTTAGCAAAGACGTTTCTATATTTTATACTTTAGAACCCCTAACTCTCAATAAGTAGCAGCATATTCATTTTAGTTTCACCTATACTCTCTCGCACGCATTTACATAACGTCCTTTCTGATGGAAATCTATATTTGTCCGACAGGATGTCACTTTTCATTTGTTTAAGTGTTCTGAGAGGTATCACCTTGACTTTCAAAATACGTCCGCGCTTCCGTCGTAATATCAGTGATTTCCTAGCGCGAACTTTTTTTGCACCGATCTTATCGTGAACATTACGGAAAACAATCTTACAGATGCTTATGTGTGATAAAATTTTCGATTTGCAGAATTTCTTATCTCTCTCTGAAAACTTGTTGTATGCAGGTGTCTTCTTCGTGTGAGTCGCTGTTAGATTCTTGAAAAAAAAGAAATAAGCAAAATAAATACCGATTCCACCCCTGAACTGTTACATAAAAGTTTTCAAAGACTTAGTTGTAATACCGTCTTTTAAGCTGCGGCAAAAATTTTCGATTTGCAGAATTTCTTATCTCTCTCTGAAAACTTGTTGTATGCAGGTGTCTTCTTCGCGTGAGTCACTGTTAGATTCTTGAAAAAAAAGAAATAAGCAAAATAAATACCGATTCCAACCCTGAACTGTTACATAAAAGTTTTCAAAGACTTAGTTGTAATACCGTTTTGTAAGCTCCGGCAAAGTGAAGGCCGTAAGTTAGATAACTCATTGGGTTAATTACGTCACCTTCGTTAAATAAAGAATATATTGTATATTGTATTGTATAAAGTGCACAAAAAAAACCTACACAGAGGCATTGCTATTGGCAACAATGGTAATGAACCGTTTTTATTAAATTTCTGCTATTTTATGGCTAGCTCAACAGGCTTTCGGATGTGTATATTGGTCTACTTGTTTAAACGTTAACTTTATTAGTTTCGCTACGACGAACGAAATTGTGGCTTACCTCGGACCGCAAGAACAAAAGAAATTTCCAGTAGGAACTCAGTCGAATTTAGCTGTTATCAGGGCTATGCAAAGAAAATGATGAATTTATCAGATGAAAATTCAAGCAGTCTCGACCGCATGATGAATCCAGAAGCCTTTTGCCAGCGCATTCAAAATGATCTAAGTGATAAGATACGGCTCAACGCAGCCTTCACCATTTCTGCTTTGAATCTACCCATCTGGATTCTCATCTTATCAGGGAATTCCATCATCTTAGTCGCCCTCAACAGGGACACCTCTCTACACCCGCCATCTAAACTTCTTTTCCGAAACTTGGCCTTCACAGATCTCTGCGTTTCGCTTATCACTCAGCCCTTGTACATTCTGCATTACATGATCATCGCTTACGAACGCTGGGATATTTGCCCATTAACACAAAAACTAAGTCATATCACAACGTATTTACTATGTGGCGTATCTCTCATGACTGTGTGTGCAATAAGCGTGGACAGACTTCTCGCTTTGCTAACGGGTACGAGATATCGACATGTGGTTACCTTAACACGAGTTCGTATTTCGCTGCTGTTTCTTTGGATTTTCTGTTTATCTACAAGCATAACACTCCTGTTGAAGTCCAGTGCTCGCATATACTCTGTCATCAGCGCCATTTGCATAGCTTTGGGGTTAGGAACGTCAACGTTTTGTTACGCGAAAATTTTCGTCATTCTTCGAGGTCATCAGAAAAAGATAAGCGGCAATCGGGACCAAGGCAGCAACAACAACAGATTTTCGCTTACTCGTTCTTCGATAAACTTAAATCAATACAGAAGATCAGTCTCGACAGCTCTTTGGATAAATCTCACTTTGATAGCATGTTACTCTCCTACTGCATTAGTTCTTGTATTCAGATCTATCCCCTCAATTTCATTTTCAGCGTTTATCGTTTCTTTTGGAGCGGCTCCTTCGCTTGTTTACTTGAACTCCCTTTTGAATCCTATTCTTTACTGCTGGAGAATTAAAGAACTTAGAGCGGAGGTGAAAAATATTTTGAAGACAGTTGTTTGTTGATAAAATCATTCACCCCACGATCGCAACACGATTCTCCTTACTTGCCGGCATACATTATTAGAAAGTTAGTTCTGAGAATTTAGTTTCAAATCAGACATAGCTGCCCTCCGGTTGATAAGTTCTCATGTTTTGATGATCTTTCTGCTTGTTAATGTTTGGATAATTTCCGAGGAAATAAATCCTCCAAATATCAAAGGCTTAATAAAAACAAAAAAATAAGGTTTTTTACCAAAGACTCTCAAGTGCTTAATTTAAGCTTAAAAGTTATGTATCCTTAAGCGATTTCAATTTCTTTTTTCCAGTGTAGTTATCTGTAAAAGCACGCAAATGAAGTGAGCAAGATAGAAGGTGCTGTTCAGCGCTTGCAAGCCCTTACCAGGATAAAAAATGGAACGGAAAACTCTGGAAAGAATATTTAGCACTAAGTGTTAAGTAGCCTCTAGCATTTATCGTTAGTTCCCAAGCCATACACGGTAACATTAGACCACCTGTTCCAATCTGAACTGTGTGGAGAAATCAAAGAGGAACATGCTTTCCCAAACATAATATTTCAGTGAAATGCTTTTTATAACGAATCTTCAAAGTGACGGAAATACTTCCAATATAATAATTGGCTATAATTAGTCACATGATGACTATACATTTTTAGATACAGAAAATAGATAATTATCATTATAACTTCTACTATATAAATTTCAGTTCCCTTTTGATCACTCATTTAATAAAACATTCATTCCGGAATCCTTTAAACCAAAATATGGAGAGACGTGCGCCGTAGCTCAAGAAAAGAATCTTGCTTGTTGATATTCTGGCAAAAATTTTGTAAAGTGACGCAATCCGTAGATTAATCAGCTATGAATTCGAAAAGGATCTTTATACTTAAAGAAATGGAGACAGAAGTTATATTGATAAAAAAATCTAGACATAAAATGAATTGAACGAAGGCAAGGTTTTGTTGATAGAGTTTATTTGCATTTGTTGTCATGACAACTACAAAAAGAAATGATTGAGACATATTTGCTAAATATTGGTCAGAGACAGTGAAACAGAAAATTTGATAAAGAAATAGTCAGAGAAAATAAAAGTTTATTAATATTTGAAATGGATAACGGCTATCAAGTAAGGAAAGCCAATGGCAGAAAAAAATCTTTGATCTAACGACCGGCAAGGACCGGTTGGCAATGAAGATGAGGATAATAATATGATGAAGATATCAAAGAGATTTGACCCAGAAATGGGTTTAATTTAATATTCCACCTTCCCTCGCGTCGCAAAATCAATCTACAGCGCAGAATATGCTGGTGTCTGTATAAGTTTAACCATTTCTTGTATAAACATTCCTTTTGTTGTAACTGCAGTTATGGGGAGCATTTCTATTTTACTCGCCCTCCGCAAGACAAGCTCCAACTAAGCTTCTTTTTCGCAATCTGGTGTGTACAGACTTTTACGTTGGTCTGATTTCGCGGCCACTTTTTGTGTTTCACTTAATGGTGATATCTCGAAAGCGCTGGGATCTGCGTGGTTACACTGGATACACTGAGGAACTTGGTGATATCTCCACTGTTGACTATCACCACTATCAGTTTGGATAAACTGTTTGTGCTGTTTAGCGGTGTGAAATACAGACAACTTGCGACACCCACGCGGATTCGTATTCTATTGGCCATGTTTTAGACTTCTAGCGTTTTTACCGGCGTATCATTTGTTTGGAACATGCGCGTCTTCCTAGGAATCAGTTGTATCTATGTAACTCTGTGTGTGGCGATATAAACGTTCTGTTACGCAAAAATATTTCCGAGTCTCCGCCGGTGGACAACAAGGGAGGGTATACCAAGACAGTAGAGCACAGAGCAACACGAATGATTCCATAACCGGGAAGAGATATTGGAAGTCAGTGTCGGCAATAGATTCACCCTACACTGACTGTGTGTTATATACCGTATGCTACAATTAAAATTTTCACCACTTTTGATGTGGTTCGCCTACTCTTCTGATAGTAGAAGCCTTTACGGCCTCGATAATTTATCGTAACTCGACCCTGAACCCTATTCTTTATTGCTGAAGAATAAAAGAGGTGAAAAAGATAGTCAAAGACACACTGGACAAGTTTTGTCCATATACTTGGATGTATGGACCGAGCGTAGTAATGGTGACGGGAGAAAATTATTTTCCCGTCAAATGCGCGCGTTCTGACAGTTCGATGATGAATATGATGATGTTAGATGAAGATCTCTCTTATCTTCATAGAGCACATGGAAGGCGCCATTATTCAGTATCATCTAATTGGAATCACTGATTTGAGACTGCTTTAATAACGAAACATCATTCTTTTATTTGAACCATTAAGAGAAAGGTCGTTTTGAACATATGATAACGAGAGTTGCAAATTTTGAGAGTGCACGGAAGCTCCCGTCTAGTGTCCACATATCCGTCATATGTGACTGAAACAAAGAAAGTAGCCCCTAAGGTAATCGACGATGCCCATGTTAAACCTTCCAAACGACATGCTTCAGATAGGGGTAACATGTCCACTTAAAGACTGAGACATTTCAGTTCTAGATGTCGAGCCACAGGGTGTCTCACAATTACAGATGCAGAGAAAAGAAGCCATGTAACAACTTTTATATCTAGTGATGGTGGAATCTTCCTCAGATGTGCTAGTAACCATGTTGACATGGGCTTAGTTCAGGAAGCACTCTCCTCTCCTGTAGTTCTCCTTAGTTCAGGAAGCACTCTCCTCTTCTGTAGTTCTCCTTAGTTCAGGAAGCACTCTCTCCTGTAGTTCTCCTTAGTTCAGGAAGCACTCTCCTCTCCTGTAGTTCTCCTTAGTTCAGGAAGCACTCTCCTCTTCTGTAGTTCTCCTTAGTTCAGGAAGCTCTCTCCTCTCCTGTAGTTCTCCTTAGTTCAGGAAGCACTCTCCTCTTCTGTAGTTCTCCTTAGTTCAGGAAGCACTCTCCTCTCCTGTAGTTCTCCTTAGTTCAGGAAGCACTCTCCTCTCCTGTAGTTCTCCTTAGTTCAGGAAGCACTCTCCTCTTCTGTAGTTCTCCTTAGTTCAGGAAGCACTCTCCTCTCCTGTAGTTCTCCTTAGTTCAGGAAGCACTCTCCTCTACTGTGGGAGGGACAGGAAAGTTAGAACCTCACGCTTCCAACCTTTTCCCGCACCCTGTTCTCCTAGGCTCCTTCCCCCCTGTCCCACCCTCCCCTCCCCCTGTTCTCCCCCTCCCCCTGTACCACCCTCCCCTCCCCCCACTCTCTTGCTCACGAAAGGGCGAACTTAGAACGCTGTAGAGTTTTTAAAGTAGAAAAAACTCCTTCCAGTGCTAGCGTAAAGGAGATGATGCCAGAGTCGAAAAAGAAGCGAGAACTGAAGAAAATCAAATAGAAAAGATTAGTTTTAGTCGACAACTTTCATTATAGGCATTTGGAAGGTGTTTATTAACATTGTAAGGTGCAGGCCGTTGTATTTTTGATTGTTTTGAATACATACTGCAGTATTTGATTCACACGTTTCATGACTCACTTCCATTTATGAGCAATTTGTTGATAATAGATCCATGATTACCGTCACGATTAGATTTCATGAGTTTGATTTTGAAAAATGTATAACCTAACGTTAGCTATTTACTGCATTGCTTCCTCGGAATAAGAGTTACTATTTAAAAAATTATTATTCAGTTCGTTTAGAATCAGAAAAACTCTTATGTTGACAGCACTGCTTATTTGCATTATCTCTGTTCTGTTATTGCGACAATGTGCATGTTAATGCGCATGCGCAGAATTCTATCGTATGAAACTGACTAACGCACCAAGTTCTCAGGTTTCTCAAACGATCTTGGATTGCTGATTAGGTAGACAGAATTAATTCAAAAGAACCCCGAATTACCCCTCTCCTCCTCCCCCCAGCAATAGTTGAGAAAATATGTTTTCCTAGGAAGGACTGACTAGAAAAAGTAATAAAGGTCTCTTTTTATTATATTTATTTTCCTCTCATTGTTTCAATGGACAGACTAAATACACGAAAATAAAACGTTTGAGTGAAAGGTCTTTCCGCTAGTTAGCCTAAAACTTGTGCGGAAGTGACAAAAGGTCAACACGTAGGTAAACTACCATATTGTTATCCGGTGCCAAATGCATTGAGTAAATAACATGTTTAATATGTCATCAGTGTAACCATACATTCAAGTCTTATTTCACGGACCTGTCCATCTTCTATAGTGACGAATGATCTTTATATTGTTTTACAGCCTCACTGCAAAGTTAACAAATACAACCATTGCGCAATTTTTTGATACTGAATCTGCAGTATGCTTCTGCCAGTTTCAATCTTACCTGGTGAGAAAACGCTGTTCTTTTCATTTTTAAGATTCAAAAGGAGACAACATTACAAATTAAGTGACCGCGGTAGGTTATCCAAAATTTAATTTAAACTGAATGTTTTTTCTTATCAATCAGTTGACGTGAAGTTCATGTTCAATTAATTTCCTTTTTTCAAAACTTTTAGTCCGAATTATTCGCAGAAAACTTCCCAACCTGAAGGGAAACTTTCACTGGTCTGGGAATCCTCCAAGTCGGTAACAGAAAAACAAAAAAATGACCAACTCTTCACAGAATAGAGAAGGGACAGTTTACCTTTCTGCGTGTTTCGCATTTAGTGATGAGGGAAGCGAGAACATTACTTGCGTGGCTCATGGTAATATTTTTATTTCTGTAAATGCAATTTTATCCGTCACTTCCCTGTTAGGGAACATTCTGATTCTCATCGCTCTTCATAAAGAATCTTCTCTTCATCCACCATCGAAGCTTTTATTTCGTTGTCTGTCGTGCACAGACATCTTGGTTGGACTTATATCACAGCCTTTATTTATCATTTATATCACTGCAATGGCCAAAAATAAGCAGACTTTGTGTCTGATAACTGAACGTTTAGCCATCATTTCAAGCGCGATAGTTTGCGGGGAATCCATCACTGTACTGACCGCCATAAGTATAGACAGACTCCTCGCCTTGTTGCTGAGATCAAGGTACAGACAGATTGTGACCTTAAAAGGAGTTAGGATCTTGGTTATAAGTTCTTGGACAACGAACACCGCATTTGCTTTCACGTTCTTGTGGCACAAGCGTTATTTCTTTTTTGGTTCTTGCGCGTGGATTTCGATGTGTTTAGCTGTATCTTCGTTTTGTTATCTAAAAATTTACGTTGCTCTTCGTCGCCAGCAAGCGCAAGTGCAAAGTTTACAGTCTCGTCCTGGTGTAACCCTAAACATAGCGTTTTACAAAAAGACTGTTTCCAGCGCTACGTGGATACACTTTACGCTTGTCGTTTGTTATCTGCCATATACTATAGCGACTGTTGTTAATGTTTCACATGGAGTATCTCCATATTGCGGTGGTACTGGCTCGAGTATTACCGGAGTGTTTGTTTTCTTGAATTCAACGCTGAACCCATTTCTTTATTGTTGGAAGATTAAAGAAGTGAGAGAAACCGTGAAGGACACGTTGAGACATTGGTTTTGCCTATAATGAAGTTTGATACAAAATTTTGCCTCGCGGGCAGAGCATGTTTTGACTTCAAGTTGTGACATGTAAAGATGGGTTGACAACAACTATACTGTTAATGAAATGAGCTGGTACAGCCCCCAAAATGATAACAAGATAAAAGTGATTTTCAAATTGACCATGAAATGATACCCAACGAAATGAAGGGATTACAGTTAAGCATGGATCAGTGGAGCGCTCAGGGAAAACTTAAACTAAAGCCGTTGTATATCTTTTTTAGTCAGTGTGGTAGACTGGTTCAGGACATCGAAATAAGATATTATTTCGATCTAGGTATACTCAAAACCGGGAAAATTTAAGAAACAGTACATCTAGATATAGATATAGATTGTTATCGCCTTCTACATGAATATAGGCGATCTTTCCTCGTCGCCAAACGCAACTTACATGTAAGTAATAACTAATTGCATAGATTGATGAAAAATTTTAACTTATATCAAATAAAATAAAAATCAAAACAAAAACTGAAGGATACCAGTGTTCTGGAAAAAATAAAGTCTTCATCATAAACATCGTAGGGCGTTGCTTGATTCAAAGAATTGGCCAACTGGCTTTTTCCCACGAAACGGAAACATGTTTCTAGAGTGTAACCAGGTATTAATAGTGCCAACAAGAATAGCCTGTCACTGTTAAAAGCAATTCATCTCAAGAGTACCAGTCTTAACCATTTGCGCGTATTTCACAAGCTTCTTAACAGTTTTCAGCGGAATGTTGCACCATATCAACACGTACATTCCTACGCTTTTAAACCTTTTTCTTTCTTTTTTTTTTTTTTTTTTTCAGCCATCCGGACCGATCAAATTTTCAGCAAGATATGCTTTTACTAGGTAAGTTGTGTCAACCTTACTTCAATCACTGAGCCTCTTAGCACTTCATGATGATTGGCCAGGCTATTTTCTGTGGATCATATCTGACGAGCTCGCGTCCTGAAGAGAGCCTGGATCAGCAATTTTGAAGGCATCTTTCGCGAAGATAGAAAAGAAAACATGGAAAATTTTTCAACAACTGTAGACCGAACGTATGACAACTTTCTTCTTTCCACTGACTACTAAATGTTAATTTTACCCTCCTCCCTTCACCTATTTACACAAAATATGATTTTTATTAAGTGTTACGACCTAAATTACCATAAAAAATAACCAATCTCGTATTTTTACAATCTAAGGGCTACAAAATGCATCATCATACTCGTCTCTCTTACTTGGTTAATACACATTTGTTTGCACAAGATGGACGTGCTAGGTGCTCTCCGCATCATTTACGCACGTTGCACGTTACCGAAATTGTTGATCTTCTGGAACGAAATTAAAATAGACTAATAGATGGGAAATTTGGGTTCTCGAAAGAAATTTCAAATTTTACGAAAACTTGCAAAAGGGATCCTTACTTTGAGTTTGCCTGATCGGAAGAATACTGAATGGTGTTATATTTTTTATACCATTTTTGGAACTTCCAAGTTGAAAATAATGACGGAAAGCAAAGGCTTATAGTGTAAAAAATGATATTAGCGGAGGTGCACTTAAATCAGTAATCTTAATGGATCTCTTGCGCCCCGATATGATCGTGACATATCAAGCAAATGGCTTTTACCGGAAAATCCGTTGCGCTTTCGATCCTTCTTCTATTATGTCTTCTTTTAGTTGCACAACATACTTTAATGTGCAAACAGTTCATTGTCTTTGTTTTTAAGTTGTTTTTTTTTTTAATTCCATTCAGGATGACTGGAGAAAATTGAGCTTTAATCATGATTTCGAATTTCAAAATGCTTCAACGACGACTAAGTTCTTTAACAGTCTGCTACACCTTCTTTCCAGTTGGACTTCTCATGCTTACGAGATAGGACAGTATTTCAGTAAACAGCTGAAAAGGAACATTTCGACTTCTATTCTAATCACTTTTGCTTGTAATTTGGCCCCAAATCAATTTTATTTTTGACAGTGTTCTGACCCGATTTTTAATAGTTGTCGCATTTTGTAATAGTGAATGGTCCCACTTTTTTTAATGACACCTGTCGCACTTTATGATAAAAAAACTGTGGTGTTTTATGATAACGGACCATCTTCTAGCTTTTAAAGTTGGCACTAGCTCTTCCACCAACCGTTAGCGCTTAAAGTGCTCAGGATTTACAACACAGTGCAATGACATCAATGGTCCATGATTTTTCGGCACAAAAAGAAATCCAGTTCTCCATGTGCTTTCCTCGTACGGATGGCAGCGAGGGAACGAAATGTCCCTCCCATCCTTATATCTTTGTTCTTTAATTTTAAATCGATTTTATCCATCACCTCACTTTTAGGAAACATCCCGATTCTCTTGTCTCTACAGTATGAATCTTTACTTCATCCGCCGTCGAAGCTTTCATTTCGTTGTCTGTCGTGCACGGACCTTTTGGTTGGACTAGTTTCGCAGCCCATGCTTGGCATCCATTACACTGCAGTGGCCGAAGAGAAGCACAATCTTTGTGAAGTTACTAAGGTTTTTGGCAACATTTCAGGTGTTGTACTTTGTGGCCCATCTATTACAACACTTACCATGATAAGTGTCGACAAACTTTTCGCTTTGTTGTTAAAGTCCCTATGACACCTATTTTTTGGCATCAAATCATAAAAGTAGAATCATAAAGGTGTTTGGTAAGATTTTTGGGTGATTCTGGTGCTTCTTTGTTATTTTACGAGATGACAAAAGTCCGAAATTGCGGTGAATTTGGGCTTCCGGTATCTCTTTGGCCGTGTTGAAGAGTACTGGAACCTAAATATTCGCGACGTCATGGTAGTAAGTCCAAGTTTATCAAAGAAGCTAAGTGGGCTTGGAGCCTATTGCTTACGATCTTTTAAGCAAAAAATAAAATAGACAAAATGCCGTTTCGATGTGTAGTTTGGGGTTGTTCGAATACCCCTGACTCGAAGAAGAATATTTCGCTCCACGAGATTCCTTTCGAGGGTGATCAAAGGCCAGAGGCCAGAGGCTATGAAAAGCCGAAAGAGTTAGATTCAGTTTGTGAGCGCAGTGGGCTAACGGGACACCGACTTCAAATTCGCGCATATGTTCAATACCGTAATTATTTGCCTGTAAGGCGATCCTGGCCATTAGCTGAGACCCTAGACTTTTAGCTTTCAAAAGCTGTTGGATTGTTATGAAAAATACGCCATAAGTGGACACCGACTTCCAATTCATGCATATGTTCAATACTGCAAATATCAGCAAAACGAGCTGTATTCGAAGTATCCTGTATTATATCAAACGCTTCTGGATTGGTTTTCGCCTTTTCGGGACAGAATAGTCGGGACAAAATGCAATGTTGGGAAGCAAAGCCTCAGCTTTTTCTCGGCGTGTGATTGGCTGTTGGGAAAGAATGGATTCTGGCCAATATTCCCGAGGGTGTAGTCGGGCGGTGAGTTTTACCTTTGAGCAATCTGGGACTCCCCTCACTCCACGGGGACTTATTATACTCGTCACCAGGTGCCCCGAGCTCAGTGCCAGTTTGAATTTGACCAATTGTGATCCTAACGGTTTCGGCCGCCATTCTAGTGGGTCAACGTACAAGTTTTACGGAGTCTGCTGGCTTTGCGTTTCAAGCTGGAGCTGCTTTAGTGGATTCACGGTTTATAGTTATTCTTGTTCTACGAGCCCGGCGTGTTTATTTGGCGACTGCATTGGATTTTCGCGAAAAAAATGTGCTGGTTTGAGGGTCGATCGGTCGCCGACGCTGCCGTCAGCCTCCTACCTTGTCTCTGTCCTATGAAGGAAAGGTGAAGAAGGGTATTTTTCCCGAAACTTCTTGTACATATTGAGGACAACAACAAATCACCACATGGTAAGTTCCATTGATTTTTATTTCCATTTTCAAGCAAATTTTCAGACCTAAACCTCGCCCCATATGTTCTCTCTATTTAACCATGTGTACGTGACACAAACAGTGAGCCTGGGTTACCTGTGGCTTGAGGAGAAATTCCAGAGCAGATGATGGAGAAATCATCTACAAACTGATTCGGGATTTCGAACGCGCTCAACGGCACAGAAGATGATAACATTCACACGGATGAAATTGCCTGAACTAGCGGACGATAGGATGGCCGTGAGGCTGACAGCGAAGAAGACGACGAATTAACACTCATTCTTGAAACTACCACTAAACAAAACGGCTCCATTCAAATAAAAGTAATTTGGTAACTATAATTTTGCGCAAGACAAGTAATTTGTGTGTTTGGTAATCGTGCGGCTCTCGTATCTTCCAGTACAGTCGGTGATTTGAGAGAATCCGTGCATTCTTTGCTCTTTTGACAACAATGGCTTTCTTTAAAATTTAACAAGGACTCGGTGCATCAATTGCCTCAGCAACACCTAATAACTTTCGCAGCATAAAGTAGAAAACTGATTACAGTTTGTAAATTCCCGCTCGAAAGATCTAAGACGATGTGCTGATTACAAAATTTATGTTTTTGTATATGTCCAACCATATTAAACAAGTTGCAAGTTGTTTGCTTCAAAACTTTGTAAGTCTTATATATAAGAGAAATAAGAGCGATATTGATGTAAGATTCGAGAACCCGGCTTGAGAAGACGACGGTGTCCAGCCTGAACTTGCGGTCACCGAAGTAGATTCGAGACCTTTCAAACGACTTGTTAACATTCTGTCCCTTTTCTATTTTTTTCGATACGCTAATGGCTCGTTTGAATTTGGCCCTTCTATGTTGTCCTCCCTGTCTTCCATCTCACCGCTTACACTCCAAGTCATCGAAGAAGAAACTTTCGTTAGAGCAACAAGAAACATCGGACATAATGACACGAAACTATCACCGAAATAGTTAGGGAAATTACTAATTACAAAGCCCACTTGCTGTCATGATAAGAACACATGCTTACTACTGTGACGCCGGCGCCCAGTCGCCTCTCTGCTCGGCCAGAGATTTTATCTACGGATTACAGAGCTTGATAAAAAATTTAGAAAACGATATAATACCCCTAATGCTGCTAAAACATGTTCTAGAGTCATTATATTTTGATGTAAAATAACAATAAAAAATAAGTGTCAGAGGGACTTTAAGGCAAGATACAGGATGGTGGTTACTATAAAACGCATTCGCTGCTTGGTTGTATTTTCGTGGATGCTCACTTCCGCGTTTAGCATTATGTATTTGTGGGACAAGCTGTTATTTTTCATTGGGTCTTTTGTTTGGATTGGAATATGTTTGATTATTTCGTCGATCTGTTACCTCAAAATAAACGTTTCCCTTCGAATCCAACAGGCTCAAGTGCAAAGTTTACCTTTCCACCCTGTTACATCTATACATGTGGAGCGATACAAAGAGTCTGTTTCCAGTGTATTGTGGATATATCTAGCACTGATTTTGTGCTACTTGCCTTATACTGTTACAACTATCGCCATTACTTCCCATGGAAAGTCGCCCTGTAGATATCTTGTTCGGAGCATTTCAAGTCTTCTGGTTTTCTTGAATTCAACTTTAAACCCATTCTTGTACTGCTGGAAGATTCGGGAAGTAAGACAAGCAGTGAAGGACACTTGGTTCAGCTTATTGACGATGGTTCAGCTTATTCTGAGGTCGGGTACAAACCTTAATTCGCTTAACTCTACTTCTGCCCAATCTCTCTTAGCTAAACTATTTCTTTTTTCTCCAAATTTCTGACGCAGCAACAACAATTTTTATTTCATTCTCAACTCCGACATCTGAGTTCACTTACTTGTGAAGAGCTGAATAACTATTTCAGTTTACGAAAATAGTTCAAGAAAGCAAGTAACTACGCATGCTTGCAAACGGATACATATAGATGTGAATCCGCTGATGAATATCAGAAAGTGTGCAGAGAATATCAGAATAACTATTTTCCACCAGTCGCCTGACGATACTTTTTGACACTCGTCGAGTATTTTCCAAATCAGGTTATCTTATTGCTTAATTGCTCCAGCAAGCTGGTTTCGAAAATGTCAACTTTTTCGTATACTTATTACAAACCACAGAGAGGTTACGAAATTATTCTTTTTTCAGAAACATTTTTATGACTTATGTTAGCTAAGTACATAACTCTCCAAATGAACGTGCTGAAGACTTATCAGTTTTTTCAGAGGCTAGCGTAGATCTATCAGTGCTTCGTGGCAAACAATTGCTATTATAACATAACCAAAATAAAGCGCGCGCTCTGATTGGTCAATTTAGCGTCCCCCATTTGCCCATGGGTGTACGCTGCTGACGTGAGCAAAGACTATTTTTCCGCGCGCGCTTGTTTTTTCTGGTCGCGTAAAAGATTTGTTAAATAAAAGGGAACTCTTTAGCTACAACGTATCAATGTTATGTTATAAAACAAATGGTAAACACCACAGCGTACACTACTGAGTTATGGATGCACTTGGGAGGTTTGCTAAGCACTCAAGAAGCTAGAGTCGCTCTCGGCTATCGCCTCGAGCGACTCTTACGCTTCTTTCGTGCTTAGCAACCTCACGCGTGCATCCATAACTCAATAGTGTACGCTGTGGTGTTTACCATTTGTTAATTTGTTATGAATGTGCAATGGAAACTGACAGCTAGAGTAAGGGTCAGGTGGCTTGCATCCTCAATTATTTGATAAATTTCAAAAGGTTTTGATCATTCTTTCAGTTTGAATTCTCAGTCCCCAATATATATAAACATTGCTTGGCAAAGACGTTTCTTTATTACACAACTCAGGCAGTCAGAGGGCCAATAACTAAAATCAACCAATCAAAATGCTCTATTGCCGGGCAATATTCTCTCACTATTGGACCGGGCACTGTCCCGAATGGTCCTGAATGATACCGCACTTGTGTCCCTTTGAACTTCAGTCGTATAATAAATCTCTTATTAACCAAGCTTGCTCGGGACCGTACAGGAAGAATATCGGCCCTCGGTCTTTTTTGTACGGACATCGTCCGTACTGTCAAGACCTCGGGCCAATATTCTCCCAGTACGGCCCTCGCGCTTGGTTAATAAGATATATATACTTTATAACCCCTAACTCTCAATTAGTAGCAGCATATTCATTTTAGTTTCACCTATACTCCCTCCCACGCATTTACATAACGTCTTTTCTGATGGAAATCTATATTTGTCCAACAGGATGTCACTTTTCATTTGTTTAAGTGTTCTAATGCATCACCTAGACTTTCAAAATACGTCCATGCTTCCGTTGTAATATCAGCAAATGAAGATGATTTCCTGGCGCGAACTTTTTTCAAGTTGCACCGATGTTATCTTGAACATTTCGGAAAACAATCTTACAGATGCTTGCGTGTGATAAAATTCTCGATTTGCAGAATTTCTTATCTCTCTCTCTGGAAACTTGCTATATGCAGGTGTTAGATTCTTGAAAATAATAAATAGGTAAAATCAAGACCGATTCCACCCTCGAACTGTTGCATAAAAGTTTTCAAATACTCATAAGTAATACTGACTTGTAAGCTTAATATCCGGCAAAGTGCAGAATAAAAACCTTCCTAGAGGCATTGCTATTGGCAACGGTAATGCACCATTTTTATTAAATTTCTGCCATTTGTTTATGGATAGCTCAACAGGATTTCGGATGTGTATATTGGTCTACTTGTTTCCGGTTCGCTTTATAAAGTTTCGATACAATAAACAAATTGTTGACCACTCTGGCCAAAGGGAACACGAGAAATTTCCAAAAAGAACTCAGTCGAATTTAGCTGTTATCAGGGCTATGCGAAGAAAATGATGAATTTATCAGATGAAATTTCAAGCAGTCTAGACCATATGATGCATCCAGAAGCCTTTTGCCAGCGCATTCAGAAGGATCTCAATGATAAGGTACGGCTCAATGCAACCTTCGCCATTTCTGCTCTGAATCTACCCATCTGGATTCTCATTTTCTCTTGGAACTCCGTCATCTTAGTCGCCCTCAACAGGGACACCTCTCTACATCCGCCATCTAAACTTCTTTTTCGAAACTTGGCGTTCACAGATCTCTGTGTTTCACTAATCACTCAGCCCTTGTACATTCTGCATTCTATGATCATCGCTTACGAACGATGGGACATTTGCCCGTTGACACAAAAATTAAATCATATCACGACTTACTTACTATGCGGCGTATCTCTCATGACTGTGTGTGCAATAAGCGTGGACAGACTTCTCGCTTTGTTGACGGGTACGAGATATCGACATGTGGTTACCTTAACACGAGTTCGTATTTCGCTGCTGTTTCTTTGGATTTTCTGTTTATCTACAAGCATGACACTCCTGTTGAAGTTCAGTGTTCGCATATACTCTGTCATCAGCGCCATTTGCATAGCTTTGTGGTTAGGAACATCAACGTTTTGTTACGCGAAAATTTTCGTCATTCTTCGAGGTCATCAGAAAAAGATAAGCGGCAATCGGGACCAAGGTAGCAACAACAACAGATTTTCGGTTACTCGTTCTTCGATAAACTTAAATCAATACAGAAGATCAGTCTCGACAGCTCTTTGGATAAATCTCACTTTGATAGCATGTTACTCACCTATTGCATTAGTTCTTGTACTCAGATCTATCCCCTCAATTTCATTTTCAGCCTTTATCGTTTCTTTTGGAGCGGCTCCTTCCCTTGTTTACCTGAACTCGCTTTTGAATCCCATTCTTTATTACTGGAGAATTAAAGAACTCAGAGCGGAGGTGAAAAATATTTTGAAGACAGTTGTTTGTTGATAAAATCATTCACCCCACGATCACAACACGATTCTCCTTACAGGCAGGCATACATTATTAGAAAGTTAGTTCTGAGAATTTAGTTTCAAATCAGGCATAGCTGCCTTCTGGTTGATAAGTTCTCATGTTTTGATGACCTTTCTGCGTGTTAATGTTTGGATAATTTATGAGGAAATAAATCCCTCAAGTGTCAAAGAGCTAATAAAATAAAAAAAAAACAAGGTTTTTTACCGACTCTCAAGTGCTGATTTTAAGCTCAAAAGTTATATATCCTTAGGCGATTTCAATTTCTATTTTCCAGTCACGGTAATTATCTGTAAAGGCAAGCAAAGGAAGCGAGGAAGACAGAAGGTGCCGTTCAGCGCTTGCAAAACCTTACTAGGATAAAAAAGGGGCGAAAAACTGTGTAAAGAGTATTGAGCACCAAGTGTTCAGTAGCCACGAGTATTTATTATTATTAAAAACTGGATTATTGAATAATGCAATTCAAGAGTTTTTATTGGCTTAGCCATTATGGTATATGAACCAATATACCATAATCTAATATCTGTACATTGCAATATCCGGTTTCTTCTTACAAAATAAAGTCAAGAAGATTTGTCTAATATCTTGGGGGCGTTTTTTTTAATAAAACAATTACTCCACTCGCGCTTGTTGGATAAGAGTTGATTATGGCCAACTCGGCGCTTCGCGCCTTATTGGCTATCTATCATTTCATATCCAACGCGCGCTCGTGGAATAATTATTAATTAGTTCACAAGCCATACGCGGTAATATTGGACCACCTCCTCCAATATTAACTATGCAGAGAAATCAAAGAGGAACAGGCTTTCTAAAGAATAATATTTCGGTGAACTGCTTTTTATAAAGAATTTTCAGTGACGGAAACACTTCCAATATAATAATTGGCTATAATTAGTCACAAGATGACTGTACATTTTTAAATTCAGAAAATTGATAATTATCTTTATAACTCCTAATATATAAATGTCAGTTCCCTGTTGATCCTTCATTTAATAAAACATTCATTCCGGAATCCTTTAAACTGGCGTATGGAAAGACGTGCGCCGTAGCTCAAGAAAATCATCTTGCTTGTTGATATTCTGGCAAAAATTTTGTAAGCTAATGCAATCCACAGATTAATCAACTGAATTCGAAAGGGATCTTTATACTTAAAATAAATGGGGACAGAATGATGTTGCATTGGTTATGATAAAGAAGTCTAGATATACAATTAATCGAACAAAGGCAAGGTTTCGTTAGAAGAGTTAATTTGTATTAGACGTCACAACATCTACAAAAAGCAATGACTAAGACACATTTGCTAAATATTGGTCTGAGACAGTGAAGCAGAAAATTTGATAAAGGATTAGTCAGAGAAAATAAAAGTTTATTTATGCTTTAAAATGATAATGGCCATCAAGTAACGAAAGCCAATGCCAGAACAAAATCTTTGATCTTACGACTGGTAAGGACCGGTTGGCAATGAAGATAACAATATAATGAACATAACAAAGAGAATTGACTCAAAAATTAGTTTAATTTAATATTCCACCTTCCCTCCCGTCGCAAAAACAATCTACAGCGCAGAATATGCTGGTTTCTGTTTAAATTTAGCCATTGCCTGTATAAACACTCCTTTTGCTGTAACTGCAGTTCTGGGGAACATTTCTTTTTTACTCGTCCTCCGTAAAACAAGCTCCAACTAAGCTTCTTCTTCGCAATCTGACGTGTACAGACTTTTGCGTTGGTCTGACTTCGCAGCCACTTTTTGTGTTTTACCCAATGGTGAGATCTCGAGATGTAACTCTCTGTGTGGCGAAATAAACGTTCTGTTACACAAAAATATTTCTGCCACGGTCTCCGCCAGAGGACAACAAGAGAGGGTATACCAAGACAGTAGAACACAAAGCATCCCAAATGACTCGATAACCAGGGAGAGATATCGGAAGTCGGCGTCCGCTATGGATTCATTCTACACCGCCTCCCGGTTACCTCAATGGATAGAGCGCTGAACTGTTGTGCGGGAGGTCGAGGGTTCGAGCCCCGGCCGGACCAACACTCAAGGTCTTAAAGTAATTGAGAAGAATTTGCTACCTTTCTATAACATCAAGAAATAGTTAGATATTCTAGTCTTCTCGGATAGGAACGAATAAATGGAGGTCCCGTCTCCTGCAGGGTTAGGGGTAGGAGACGTTAATTTCCCACACACGAGATTACTGTGTGTTGGATGTCCTCCCCTGGGGTGGGATGGGTGGGAAGGTGAGATCGATAGACTGAAGTGGCTGCCAGAGGCGCCTGATATGCTGACGTCTGTTCTCAACCTTACACTGCACCCGTAATTCAGCCTCTGGGCTGCAAGTGGTCAGATATAAACTATATTACTATATGCAGTAAATGGCTTGAACCCGGGAGTAACATGTGAAGGTGTAGTCTGATCGTCCGGGTGAGTGTAGTCCTGAGAAGGACTGTTGTCGGTGGTAGTGACTGACGTTTCGACAACCTGTGCGGAAGTCATCATCAGAGTCAAGTGAATGATTGTTGTCAGTAGAATGTTCTTATTCCAGTTCGTGTGAAATGGTCGGTTGGTTTTGCCGTGATGTTATTGGCTGTAAGACTCAAGTGACGTAAGTCGGTCGTGATTGGTCTGTTTCGATCTGTCGGTAAAGTTAGGTTGTTCTTTTTCGGTCGTTTGTGATGTTTATTGGCTGTAAGACTCAAGTGACGTAAGTCGGTCGTGATCGGTCTGTTTCGATCTGTCGGTAAAGTTAGGTCGTTCTTTTTCGGTCGTTTGTGATGTTTATGTCGTGAATAAGTCGTTTGTATGGGGCGGGTAGTTGTTGACATCTGTTTAGGGGAGTCTGTTCTAAGTTAGTGAACCAGCTTTCCAGAGTCAGTCGTTGAAAATAGTCAGTGCTGTAGGTTAGGCATTGCGCAGAGTCCCAGTCAATGTTGTGGTTGGTAAGTCGATGGTGTTCAGCAATGTGATTGCTGACATCACCTCTCCTCGTCGCCCGCCTGTGTTCAGTCAGCAGTCAGTCTTGTTGTGAGTTACACGGCACTGCCATGGGGTCTCCAGATTCTGTTGTTATAGCAGAAATTGTGATGCAGAACATCGAGGAACGCGCCCTTTCGACTTGCCGACTAACGATACCGCTTTGGTTACGTTAAGTTGACGACACATTCACCGCCGTTCGACACGACGAAATTGACGCATTCCACAACCACCTTAACGAACAAAACACTGACATACAGTTTACCAGAGAAGTCGAAGAAAATGGCAAACTTCCTTTTTTAGACTGCCTGGTAAGCCACAACAACTCATTACGAACGACAGTTTACAGGAAACCGACACACACCGACAGATTACTAGACGAGTCATCCTACAACCCTACATCACACAACGCCACAACTATCAGAACTCTAACACGACGCGCACAACTAGTATATGACTCGACAGACAGCTTATCCGACGAGAACAAATACCTTCACCGTGTTTTTACGAAGAACAACTACAACAACGACTTCATCCGACGGAACATTCACCGACCCACTACCACTACCGAAACAAACGACACCGCAACCCCTACGACTACAGCAACCATACCGTACATAAAAAACATCTCGCGCATCTTACTACCCTTCAATATCCGCGTCGCCCACAAACCCATCACCACACTACGTTAGTTACTAACCAACGTTAAAGAAAAAGACGAACCGAGGAACAGACAGGGAACGATTTATAAGATCAATTGTTCCGACTGCCAAGCCTCCTACATCGGTGAGGCTGGCAGAAACCTCACAACAAGACTGACTGAACACAGACGAGCGACGAGGAAAGGTGATGTCAGCAATCACATTGCTGAAAACCATCGACTTACCAACCACAACATTGACTGGGACTCTGCGCAATGCCTAACCTACAGCACTGACTATTTTCAACGACTGACTCTGGAAAGCTGGTTTACTAACTTAGAACAGACTCCCCTAAACAGATGTCAACAACTACCCGCCCCATACAAACGACTCATTCACGACATAAACATCACAAACGACCGAAAAAGAACGACCTAACTTTACCGACAGATCGAAACAGACCAATCACGACCGACTTACGTCACTTGAGTCTTACAGCCAATAACATCACGGCAAAACCAACCGATCATTTCACACGAACTGGAATAAGAACATTCTACTGACAACAATCATTCACTTGACTCTGGTGATGACTTCCGCACAGGTTGTCGACACGTCAGTCACTACCACCGACAACAGTCCTTCTCAGGACTACACTCACCCGGACGATCAGACTACACCTTCATCTATTACTATATTATTACACTGACCACATGTTTTTTCCCGTATGATAACAATAATGATAATAATAAGGACAGTCTTTATACAGGGGGCTCACATCACTGGAGAGTGGTATTCTGTGAGGCCCTGTAAAATAAAAATAATTGAAATAAAATTTATCGTAAATAGATAACAGATTAGAAACATAAAAACTGGGTAATACACAAGGTATGTAAACATGATGGGACAAAATCTCTACACTAACTTAACTAAATACGTGATTTTTCACTCTATGCTTAAAAATGAGAAAGGAGTCGATTTCTTTAAAAGAATTGTCCAAGAGATTCCATTCTTTTGCGCATGTATATAAAAGTGTCCGTTTTCCTTAGTTCGTTTTTACACGAGGGAGGCGGAAATCGTTCTTTCTTCTTGTATTATATTTATGGAAGTCATAATTTCTTAAAATGTTAAAACTATAATCCACAAGGCCGTGAATGTACCTAAGGTGGTACAAGGCGCCGTTGGAGCAGTGTTGACCAGTTTAGAGATTTTAGAGCGTTGGTGGATGAGGTGTAGTTCGGCAAATCGAGGATAACTTTTGCAGCTTTATTTTTTATTATTTGCAAATCTTTCATGATAGTAGTGTTATCCTTGTCTACCCAGATGATATCAGCATAGTCAAAAAGTGGACTTATTAAGGAATTGTACAATGTGATTCGCGTTTCTGATGATAATAGATGTTTGACTCGTTTCAGTAGGCCGATTCTTTAATTTATTTTGGTAATTAATGATTCGATATGTTCATGCCATGTCATGTTCTTGTCCAACCCCTTTTGATGTGGTTCGCCTACTCTTCTGATAGTAGAAGCCTTTACGGCTTCGCTAATTTATCTTAACTCGACCCTAAACCATATTCTTTATTGCTGGAGAATAAATGAGTTCAAATAGATAGTCAAAGACACGTTGGACAAGTTTTGTCAGTATACTTGGATGTATGGACCGAGCATAGTGATGGTGACGAGAGAAAATTACTCTCCCGTGAAATGCGCGCCTCCTGACAGTTCGATGATGAATATGATGACGTTAGATGAAGATCTATCTGATCTTCATAGAGCACATGGAAGGTGCCATTATTCAGTTTCATCTAATTCGAATCACTGATTTGAGGTTGCTTTAATACCGAGACATCAGTCTTTTATTTGTACCATTAATAAAAAAATTGTTTTGAACATATGATAACGATAGTTGCAAATTTTGAGAGTGCACGGAGGCTCCAGTCCAGTCTCTACATATGCGTCATTCGTGACAAACAAAGAAAGTAGCCCCTAAGGTAATCGACGATACCCATGTTAAACCTTCCAAACGACATGCTTCAGATAGGGGTAACATGTCCACTTGAAGACTGAGACATTTCAGTTCTAGATGTCGAGCCACAGGGGGTCTCACAATTACAGATGCAGAGACAAGAAGCCATGTAACAACTTTTACATCTATTGATGGTGGAATCTTCCTCAGACGTGCTAGTAACCATGGCGACATGGGCTTAGTTTAGGCAGCATTGAATGATCATCTTCTCCTCTCCTGTGGGAGGGACAGGGAGGTTAGAACCTCACGCTTCCAACCTTTTCCCGCACCCTGTTCTCCTAGGCTCCCTTCCCCCCTGTCCCATCCTTCCCTCCCCCTGTCCTACCCTCCCCTCCCCCTGTCTCACCCTCCCCTCCCCACTGTCCCACACTCTCCTCACCCTCCCCTCCCCCTGTCCTACCCTCCCCTCCCCCACTCTCTTGCTCACGAAAGGGCGAACTTAGAACGATGTAGAGTTTTTAAAGTAGAAAGGACTCCTTCCAGTGCTAGCATAAGGGAGATGATGACAGAGTGAAAAAGAAGCAAGAACTGAAGAAAATCAAATATAGAAGATTAGTTTTAGTCGACAACTTCTGTTAGAGACATTTGGAAGGTGTTTATTAAACGTTGTAAGGTGCAGGCCATTGTATTTTTTATTGTTTTGAAAACATACTGCGGTATTTGATTCGCACGTTTCATGACTCACTTTCATTTATGAGCAACTTGTTGATAATGGATCCATGATTACCGTCACGATTAGATTTGATGAATTCGATTTTTAAAAGTGTATAACCTAACGTTAGCTATTTACTGCATTGCTTCTTCGGAATGAGAGTTATTATTTAAAAAATAATTATTCACTTCGTTAAGAATCAGAAAAACTCTTATGTTGACAGCACTGCTTATTTGCATTATCTCTGTTCCGTTATTGTGACAATGTGCATGTTAATGCACAGAATTCTATCGTATAAACTGACTAAAGCACCTGGTTCTCTGGCTTCTCAAACGATCTTGGAATGCTGATTAGGTAGACAGACTTTATTCAAAAGAAAACCCGAATTACCCCCTCGTCTCCCCCAGCAATAGTTGAGAAAATATGTTTTCCTAGGAAGGACTGACTAGAAAAAGTAATAAAGGTCTCTTTTTATTATATTTATTTCCCCTCATTGTTTCAAAGGACAGACTAAATACACGAAAACAAAACGTTTGAGTGAAAGGTCCTTCCGCTAATTAACCAAAAAATTGTGAAATGACAAAAGGTCAACACGTAGGTAAACTACCATATTGTTATCCGGTGCCAAATGCATTGAGTAAATAACATGTTTAATATCTCATCAGTGTAACTATATATTCAAGTTTAATTTCACTGACCTGTCCTTCTTCTATAGTGACGAATGATCTTTATATTGCTTTACAGCCTCACTGCAAAGTTAACAAATACAACCATTGCGCAATTTTCTGATACTGAATCTGCAGTGCGCTTCTGCCAGTTTCAATCCTACCTAGTAAGAAAACGCTGTTCTTTTCATTTTTAAAATTCAAAAGGAGACAACATTACAAATTAACTGACCGCGGTAGGTTATCCAAAATTTCATTCAAACTAAATGTTTTTTCTTATCAATCAGTTGACATGAAGTTCATGTTTAATTAATTTCCTTTTTTTAAAACTTTTAGTCCGGATTATTCTCAGAAAACTTTCCCAACCTGAAGGGAAAGTTCACTGGTTTGGGAATCCTCCCAGTCGGTAACAGAAAAACGGAAAAAATGACCAACTCTTCACAGCACAGAGAAGGGACAGTTTACCTTTCAGCGTGTTTCGCATTTAGTGATGAGGGAAGCGAGAACATTACTTGCGTGCCTCATGTTAATATTTTTGTTTCTGTAAATACAATTTTATCCATTGTTGTTTTTGTTGTTGTTTATTATTATTTTTACAGAACATTACACGCAAATTTACACAACCCGCATATAGCATTAGCTAGTCTTGGCGGGTAATAGAAATAAATAAGTAAATACTACACATTGCAAGCTAAAGAAGTTTGATTATCACAATAAACTAAAGAGATTTTACAATAAACTAAAGAGATTTCATGACTACAATATTATTGGGGTTATAAGCCATGCATTAGTTTACTACATTTATAAGCTAAAAGATACGTACAGTTGTCATACAAATGAAATACAATAAAATTACTAGTGAGTTAAAACAAGACATAATTATCAAATACAGGCAGAGCAGACTGGAAAGTAGAGAGGAGAGAATTGTGATATACGGATGTGAGCGAAGTACTACAGTTACAATTTTCGATAATCATTGGTATTGAATTTCAATATTAGTGAATGGGCGTCAACATAACAGTCCTCAATACCAAGTATAGTCAAAAGCAACTTATTAATTTTCCTTTTAAATGCTCTTTTCGTGAGCTTACGCAAGTCAGGGTTTAGACTTCCATAACCTCGTACCAAACGCAGAGAAAGACTCAAATTTCACATGCAATCTAGATTTCTGTACATAAAAATTCTCTGTGGAAGAAAAAAGCGTGTTATATGTATGGAAGTCAGATGAATTAATAAAAAGTTCGGGAATATTCCTAGGTGTAGAGCTGGTAGAAACGTCATGCATTATGGCAAAAATGGTTTCAAAATAGAGCATATTAATGGGTAGGATATTCGAAGTTATAAAAAGAGGGATAGCATGAGATATTTTGCTGGAGAAGAAAATCAATCGGAGTGCACGCTTTTGTAAGGTGAGAATCTTTTTTAAATCACTCTGAGCTGCCTGGCCCCAAGCAGCTATACCGTAGAGTGTGTAGGGAAAAATCAGCGAACGGTAAATTTGAAGAAGGGTATTTAAAGGTACATGATGTCTAAGCCTAACGATTACACCGACTATTTTGCTAATCCTCGAAGCAATATGATCAATATGAGGCCTATAGGTTAAGTTCTTGTCAATTGGTATACCCAAACATTTTACATAATCTTTCCATTCAAGAAGTGTGAATCCACTGTTCCACTGTTGTTGTTATCCGGAATTCTGGTACATAGCTGATGATTAATTCTTTTTTGTGCTGGCCTAAAAACGACAAAATTTGATTTCTTCGCGTTAATGGTTAGTTTATTAGCATTAAGCCAATCACAGACATTTTTTAGCTCATTACTAACTACGGTTTCCAGGGATTTCAATTCCTTGTCAGCATATAACAGGTTTATGTCATCAGCAAACAGATAAAAGCCAAGTTTATTGCTACAAAGATGAATGTCATTAATATAAATCAAGAAAAGTAAGGGGCCTAACACAGATCCTTATTTATCATTTATCTCACTGCAATGGCCAAAAATAACCAGACTTTGCGTCTGATAACTGAACGTTTAGCCATCATTTCAAGCGCGATAGTTTGCGGGGAATCTATCACTGTACTGACCGCCATAAGTATAGACAGACTCCTCGCCTTGTTGCTGAGATCAAGGTACAGACAGATTGTGACCTTAAAAGGAGTTAGGATCTTGGTTATAAGTTCTTGGACAACGAACACCGCATTTTAAATCTAAACTTAAATCGTACTTAAATATTTGATTGTAATGATTTTGATTTATATTTTGTCTTTTCTTTTAAGGGAGTTTTTACACAGGGATAACCTCTTAACTTCCTTTTCTAGAAGTATTTTCTTTTTAGTTTTATTTGTATATAATAGTTATCATCTGCTTCTGGAATAAATAAAGTATGTATGTATGTATGTATGTATTTGCTTTCACGTTATTGTGGCACAAGCGTTATTTCTTTTTTGGTTGTTGTGCTTGGATTGGGATGTGTTTAGTTGTATGTACGTTTTGTTATCTAAAAATTTACGTCGCTCTTCGTCGCCAGCAAGCGCAAGTGCAAAGTTTACAGTCTCATCCTGGACTAACCCTAAACATAGCGTTTTACAAAAAGACTGTTTTCAGCGCTACGTGGATACACTTTACGCTTGTCGTTTGTTATCTACCATACACTATAGTGACTGTTGTTAATGTTTCCCATGGAGTATCTCCATATTGCGGTGGTACTGGCTCGAGCATCATGGGAGTGTTTGTTTTCTTGAATTCGACGCTGAACCCATTTCTTTACTGTTGGAATATTAGACAAGTGAGACAAACCGTGAAGAACACGTTGAGACATTGGTTTTGCGTATCACGAGGTTTGATACATTGAAAATTTTGCCTCTCGGGGAGTACCTGTTCTGATTCCAATGTGTGGCATGTAAACTAGATGGCTTGAAAACCAACTATACTGTTCGGGAAATGAGACGCACCCTTGAACGAAAACTTGTACGAGCCCCAAAATGATAACAACATCATAAAAGCGATTCTTAAATTGACCTTGAAATTATACACAGTTAAGCATTAGACACTGGATCACCTAGGGAAAACTAAAACCAAAGCAATTATCTTTTAGTCATTGTGGTTGACTGGTTCACGGCATCGGAATAAGACTTAAGTTCGATCTAAGTATACCGTGGTATACCCTTTTTAATAATCTATGACTCTGATAATGTGTTATACTGAAAGATAGCTTGCAGTTCTTTACCTCATAACGGGGAAAAATTTCAGGAATGTAAACAGTACATGTCGTGGTGGAACGACAATGCACTCGGCTGGTTCGATATTTGTATATTTTAATCACTTTACTCGCTCGCGATACTCCAAAACTCAACTCGACTCGCTGTTGAAAAACACTCGCCCTCGCCCATAGCAACGAACCGACCTGTCAATTTACATAGTAACGCAAACAATAAATAGATAAATAAATGTACAGGAAGCGGGAGGAACAGTACATCTAGATCTAAATATCAATTTTTATCACCTTATGCACGAAAATAGAGGGTCTCAATGGATTAACCGATAGTGGTAAAACAGCCAAAAACTTTAGCCGTGAGGCGTAAAAAATTGAAAAATCTCAACCGATAGTCGTTAAAAAAGTCAACCGTGAAAAAATTTTCTGGTAAAAGCAATGGAAGGATATGAACCGTTAGCCGTAAAATAGTCAAGATTTTAACCGTTAGACGGTAAAAGTCATCATCCGGTTGAGACTCTCAATATAGGCAATCTAAACTCATCGCCAAATGTAACTTACATGTAACCAATAAGTAATGACAAAAAATTAATGAAATTATTTCACTAATCTCAAATAAAATAAAAATTGATACCAAAAACCGAGTGATACTAGTGTTTTGAAAAAAAATTAATTCTACACTAGAAACAGGTTATTGCTACAGATTTGTTTGCACAGGATGGACCTGCTATGTGCTCTTCGCATTGATAACACGCGTTTCAAATGTTTCCGCAGTTTCCTTTGCACGGAAATTGAAATTATCTTAATTACAACAACTAAGATAAAAAGTAAAAAATCTAAACTATAACGAGGAGCGTCGAGAGATGGGTTGCTGACGAAACGCAAGATACATTCTCCTTGGTTATCAAATTTCCATGAAAAGGTGGACGTAAGCAAGTGAAAAAACAAAGTGGGTTTTAGAAAAAATCCAAAAAAAAATCAAAGAAACAAACAAACGAAGTGGGGACTATCAGTTTTTTATTTGTAACTTAGTAATTTATTGTTTTGACAATTGCCAATGAGAAGAAGGCACCACGAAGTTAAGACGGTTTTTCAGAGGTAGGCCAGAAACAGAGTTATCAAAGCCAACACGAATGTTGCTTGTCAGCTTGTTGGATATCGCACTTCCTTTGAAGACAACTTCGTTCAAGGAAACTTTATTAGGCTGAAGGGAAAATTTGGGTCACTGGTTTGTTAATTCTTTAGGCAGTTAAAAAGGAAAGAAAAATGATCAACTTTTCATTTTACAGAGGAAAAGAGGAAAATGACTTCACTGCATGTTCCGCTGTCAAGAACGATCAAGGCGATAACTCCAGTTGCATGGCCAATATATATATGTTTATTTCCATAACTGCAATTCTATCCATCACTTCTCTGATAGGAAACATTCTGATTCTCATCGCTCTTCATAAAGAATCTTCTCTTCATCCGCCATCGAAGCTTTTATTTCGTTGTCTGTCGTGCACGGACCTCTTGGTTGGACTGATTTCACAGCCGATATATATCTTTTATCTTGCTTCATTGACTAGAAAGAATGAGATTTTATGTCGGATAAATGAACTTTTGGCCAGCATTTTCAGTGGCATACTATGTGGCGAGTCTATCTTCATTTTAACCGCATTAAGTCTTGACAGGCTTCTCGCTCTATTGCTAAGATTAAGGTATAGACAAATTGTTACTTTAACACGGGTTCGTGTTCTCGTGATATTTTCTTGGATGATGAGCGTTGTAACTGCTTTGTCCATCTTGTTTCATAAGCGCTTTTTCTTCGTCACTTCTTGTATGTGGATAGGGGTATGTCTAGCCGTCTCATCATTTTGTTACCTCAAAATTTACGTCGTTCTTCGCCGCCAACAAGTTGAGATACAAAGTCACCAACACCAACCTGGGGCGTCTTTGAACATGGCATGGTACAGAAAAACTGTGGCCAGTGCAATGTGGATGTATTTAACTCTCATAGTTTGTTACCTTCCATATACTGTTGTTACTGCTATCAGTACATCAAGTAAGGAACCCCTGCAGTGTGGTTTAATTGCTTGGAACATAACTGGATCGTTGGTTTTTCTTAATTCAACGTTAAATCCATTTTTGTATTGCTGGAAGATACGCGAAGTGAGACAAGCAGTGAAGGACACGCTAAGACGATGGTTTTGTTTATCACGAAGCTCGGTACTGTATTTTGACCGCTGAAAGAGTTTTTATTTTATGCCTTTTGAAAACCATGATATAAACTACAACCCAAAGATACTGAAAAGTTTGATTTTGACAGTCAGATGTGACATCTTAGCCTGGACTCGCCTGCACTAATCTTCATAAGAGAGGGAAATTTATAAAAGTTCTCAATAGAGATTTGAAGCTGACAAATTTTAACGATAGTCGTAAAAATGCTATCCCTTAAAAAAACTTTCCGGTGACAACAATGAAAGGTGTTAACCGTTAGCCGTAAAATGGCCAAAATTTTACAGTCAGCCGTAAAAGTCATCACCACACTGATCGAGACCCTCAACATGGGCAATCTGACCTCATCGTCGAATGTAAATTTAAATGTAACCAATAAATAATAGTATAGAATGATGAAAATGTTTTAATAATCACAAATGAAATAAAAATCAATACTAAAAATTGACTGATACAAGAGTTCTGCCAAAGATTAATTTTGCATCATCAGGAACATCGCAGGACGTCGCCTAATTCGACGAATCGGCCAGCCGGCTCATTCTCATTAAACGGAAACATATTTCCAGAATGTAAACAAGTATGTAAATAGAGTAATGGCAACAGGAATGGCCCGTTACCGTTAAACGGAATATCTGATTCTCTAAGAGTATCAGTCCTAACCATTTGCGTGCATTTGTCAAGCTTAACAGTCCTTAACAGAATGTTGCACCATATCACTTTCGCCCTCGAAAATTCTTGCGCTTTAAACCTTTGTTTTTTCTTAGCCATCGGGACCGACCAAAATTTTTAATAAGATATGCTTTCAAGAAGAGAAGTAGTTTCTCTGTCAGGCTTTTACAAATTTGTTTGCACAAAACGGACCTGCTAAGTGCTCTTCGTATTATTTACACATTTTAAATGTTTCCGCGGTTTCCTCTGTAAGGAAATTGAATTTATCTTAATTAAAACTACTAAGATAAAAGTAAAAAAAAAAAAAACATTTGTAACCTGGAACTTCAAGAGGTGGGTTACTGGCAAAAGGCAAGATACGTTCATTTTGGCTATAGGATGGACGTAAACAAATGAAAAAACAAAGTGGGTTTTCGAAAAAAAATTACCAACGGGAAAAAGACACCACGAAGTTAAGGTTTTTCAGCTGTAGGCCGGAAACAGAGTTATCAAATCCAGTAAGGGGAAAATTTACGAGTGTTTTCACCCTACAATAATAACGATTATGTAGAAGGAACGTCTGAGCCCTTTCTTCTCTTTTTTGGATTTTCGAACGATGTTGTTATATTTATGCCTATTAGTGTCTTTGTTCCTTGTCATGAGTGAAAGGGTTATGTTTTTGTTATTCAGATTTCAGTCGGACAGAAACTTAAGCTTAAGTTTTCCTTTTCTGCTTAAGTTTTCCATGTCTGCTTGTAAGATATCCGTCTTTGTCTGCTTGTAACGTCCTTGTCTGCTTGTAAGATATCGCACTTCCTTTAAAGAAAAATTTTCCGTTTAAAAAAATTTTAGTGTCCAAGGTAGCTGCGATAAGTTATTATCAAAACTTGAATTGAAGGAAAGGTTCACTCCTGTCAAAAAACTCAATCCTGTATCCAAGTACGTGCTTGTTTTCACAATTGCACCGTGAAGTCACAGCTGAACTTCTGCCGAACAACATGCCATCCTCCGAATCACGCTTACCAAGCTAAGAGAAAATTTATCGGGTTTTCGATTTCTGACCCGTCAAACTACAAGGGGAAATAATTAACTTTTCACACAGAGAAGAGGAGAAAATGCAGCTCTCGTCTTGTTCCGCATTCAACATCGAGGAAAGCGGGAAGGCCATCTGCACGCTTTGTCTCCAATAACGCGAATTTAACCATCACAATGCTGTTAGAAAACGTCGTTATTCTTGTCGCTCTTCCGGGAAAAAATCTTCTCTTCATCCGCCATCGACGTTTTTATTTCGTCGTCTGTCGTGTACGGACCTCTTGGTTTGACTTATTTCACAGCCGATGAATGTCATTTTTATCTCAGTGCTTTCGAGCACGATGTTATGTAGGGAATCTATCACTGTATTAAATGCCATTTGTGTGGACAGACCTCTCGCTTTTTTGCTTGGATTAAGGTAGAGACAAACTGTGACTTTAACACGGGTCCGTTTCCTCATAATGTTTTCTTGTAAAATCAACGCTATATTTTCCATGATTTATTTGTGGCACCGGAGTATTCTCTTCATTGGTTCTTGCATGTAGATAGGGCTCTGTTTAACTGTCTCGTCATTTTGTTACCTCAAAATTTACATTGCCCTTCATCGCCAACAAGCTCAAGAACAAAGTTTTTAACACCATCTTAGTGCAACCTTGAACATAACTTGGTACAAAAAGACGTTTTTCCAGCGCTCTGTGGATACATTTGACACTCGCAGTTTGTTATTTACCCTATATTATTGCGACTGCTACTACAGCTGCGGAACCCCTACAGTGTACATGTGCTGCTGTTTGGAACGTATCTGGAGTGTTGGTTTTCTCTAGGGTTAGTCGTGTTTAATTCGACGTCGAACCCATTTTTGTACTGCTGGAAGATAAGAAAACACGAAACTATATGTACCATAGGAGTGTTAGCTGTGTTTGAGTTTTATTACCGTTCGTAGGCTTACAATTGAACGTGAAAACCTTCAAAACCCGGACAGTCCATTTTGTTTTCTCTTTGGTGATTTTCGTCGATTAAGACGCTTGGCATGTTTACAAACCTCTGTTTACTATTTACGGGCTCGCTTGTTCCGAAATTTAATTTTGTACTTCCGAGTAATTTGCCCTGTTACCTAAAGGTCGTTATTATCAATTAAAGCGAAGAGCTCGTTTTCATATTCGTCTTACAGGTCATGCAAGACTTAAGGGGAAAATAACGAAAAAAGCGAGGGATAAGTCCGGGAAATGGTCGGGCATTGGGCAAATTGGCAGCCGGCGTGACAGCTTTAGCTTCGTGTTTTGTACTCAGCAATTAATATTTTGAAGGGATCTTTCGCGAATATAGAAAAGAAAACACGGTAAATATTTCGCGAACTGTAGACCAAACGTATAACAACTTTATTCCACTGAAGACTAAATGTAAACTTTTCCCTCTTCTCTTCACCTATTTACACAAAATAAAACTTCATTAAGTTTGAAATAAGCTTAAAATAACCAGCCTCGTATTTTAACAATCTAAGGGCTACAAAGTGTATCATCAGACTGCAAACCGCTATGGCGAGTTGGGCTCCCTCGTTAAATGTTATTATTATTATTATTATTATTATTTTTATTATTATTATCAAACTAGTCTTTCTTACTAGGTTAATACACATTTGTTTGCACTAGATGGACGTGCTAAGTGCTCTCCGCATTATTTACACACGTTTCAACTGTTTCCAAAATTTGCGATCCTTTGGAACGAAATTGAAATAGACTAATAGATGGGAAATTTCGGTTCTCGAAAGAAATTTTATATTTTACGAAAACTTGCAAAAGGAATCTTTAATTCAGTTGAAAATTGCCTGACCGGAAGAGTACTGAATGGTGTTGTATTTTTTATTACATTTTCGGAACTTTCAAGTTGAAAATAATGACGGAAAGCAAAGGCTTATAGCGTGAAAAATGATATTGGCAGAGGTGCACGTGAATCAGTAATCTTGATGAATCTCTTGGGTCCCGACATGATCGCGACATCAAGCAAATGGGTTTTACCGGTAAATCCGTTGCGCTTTCGATCCTCTTTCTATTATGAATAAAGGCTTATAGTTCCGACGAAGGGCTAACGCTCGAAACGTCAGCTTTTGTAATGGCCAATTTACCATTTCAACTTTGTTGATATATCCAAATTACCTCCTTCTATTGTGTCTTCATTTAGTTACATAACATACTTTAATGTGCAAACAGTTCATTGTCTTTGTTTTTAAGATGTTTTTTATTCCATTTAGGATGACTGGAGAAAATTGAGCTTTAATCATGATTTCGACAACTAAATCAGTCTTTAACGGCCTGGTACACTTTCTTTCCAATAGGATTTCTCATGCTTACGGCATAGGGCAGTAATTCAGTAAACAGCTGAAAAGGAATATTTTTACTTTTATTCTAATTACTTTTGTTTGTAATTTGACCCCGATTCAATTTTATTTTTGACAGTGTTCTGTCCCGATTTGTAATAATTGTCGCATTTTGTATTATAACATAACCAAAGTAAAGCGCGCGCTCTGATTGGTGAATTTAGCGTCCCCCATTTGCCCATGGGTGTACGCTGCTGACGTGAGCAAATGCAAAGACTATTTTTCCGCGCGCGCTTGTTTTTTCTGGTCACGTAAGATTTGTTAAATAAAAGGGAACTCTAGCTACAGTGTGTTAATGTTATGTTATAAAACAAATGGTAAACACCACAGCGTACACTATTGAGTTATGGATGCACTTGGGAGGTTTGCTAAGCACTCAAGAAGCTAGAGTCGCTCTCGGCTATCGCCTCGAGCGACTCTTACGCTTCTTTCGTGCTTAGCAACCTCCCGCGTGCATCCATAACTCAATAGTGTACGCAGTGGTGTTTACCATTTGTTAAATAGTACTTGTCGCACTCAATTACTGATAGAATGGTCCCACTTTTTCAACGACACCTGTCGCACTTTATGATAAAAAGCTGTGGTGCTTTATAATAACGGACCATCTTCTAGCTTTTACAGTTATCCCTGGCTTTTTCACGAACCGTTAGCACTAAAATTGCTCAAGATTTACAACACAGTGCAATGACATCAATGGTCAATTTTTCGGCACAAAAAGAAATCGAGTTCTCCATGTGTTTTCCTCGTACGGATGGCAGCGAGGGAACGAAATGCCTCTTCCATCCTTATATCTTTGTTCTTTTTAACTCGATTTTATTCATCACCTCACTTTTAGGAAACATCCTGATTCTCTTCTCTCTACAGTATGAATCTTTACTTCATCCGCCGTCGAAGCTTTTATTTCGTTGTCTGTCGTGCACGGACCTTTTGGTTGGGCTAGTTTTGCAGCCCATGCTTGGCATCCATTATACCGCAGTGGCCGAAGAGAAACACAATCTTTGTGAAGTTACTAAGGTTTTTGGCAACATTTCAAGTGTTGTACTTTGTGGCCAATCTATTACAACACTTACCATAATAAGTGTAGACAGACTTTTCGCGTTGTTGTTAAGGCAGAGATACAGAATGGTGGTTACTGTGAAACGCGTTCGCTGCTTGGTTGTATTTTCGTGGATGTTCACTTCCACGTTTAGCATTACGTATTTGTGGGACAAGCTTTTGTTTTTCATTGGGTCTTTTGTTGGGATTGGAATATGTCTGATTATTTCGTCGATCTGTTACCTCAAAATAACTGTTTCCCTTCGAATCCAACAGGCTCAAGTGCAAAGTTTACAGTCCCACCCTGGTACAACCCTACATGTGGAGCGATACAGAAAGTCTGTTTCCAGTGTATTGTGGATATATCTAGCACTGATTTTGTGCCACTTGCCCTATACTGTTGCAACTATTGCCATTACTTCCCTTGGAATGTCGCCCTGTAGATTTCTTGTTCGGAGCATTTCAAGTCTTCTGGTTTTCTTGAATTCAACTTTAAACCCGTTTTTGTACTGCTGGAAGATTCGAGAAGTGAGACGAGCTCTGAAGGACACTTTAAGACGATGGTTCAGCTTATTGTGAAGTCAGGTACAAACCTTTACTCACCGGTAGTACCTCGGTTCAATCCCTCTCGGCTAAACAGAATTTTATAACCTGCAAAAGAACCAATAAGTTAGAAGTGCAACAAACAGAGAAGATTAGATTAAAGAAATGACATTTTTATAAAAAATCTTCCAAACGTGCAACAAGTCTTCGTCAGAACCAAAATCATTTCTCGAGGATGGAGCAGCAATAAAATAATTTTAAAACTCCATGAAAACTCGATACTACCTTTTAAGTGTGTAGTTGACGAGTCATATCATTTATCTTTGCTTGAAATATAATCTATTTCATACATTATATGCGTTTAAATGAATAGCATAATTTGTTATAATGATTAAAGGGTAGTACTGAGTTAACCTACCACAAGCCAACGCATTGTTTCTACCACTGCCCTCTGCGGTTGCTTGACATTATTCTTACTGATACTCCTTGACCAGTGCGGCGATAGTTGAAGACTTCCTTCGGTTTAGACAATCGAAACAAAATTTATGAAAATCAGGCTAGTCTCAGATATATGAAGAGTAGAAAAAATACGAAATAATGCTCCTGCTGACGGACTATCTACATTTCTCATTCACACCAAGCCATTGACAGTCTGATATTGATACTTCATTCAGTTATTCATTTTTGCAGTTTTCCGGTTGCCAAGTAAAATAGAAAAAAGAAAAAAAACAACAACAAATAATAGGTATATATTACAGGACAAATTGGTTTTATCGACTGAGTTGATAAAAATGTAAATTGGCCACCGTAAAGAGTGTTTAGAGCAGAAGTTTTGAGCGTTAGTCAGAGCGAATGACGACAGGCTTACACTCGAGACGTTAGCTTTAAAACTCTTTGCTCTGGCCAGTTATCATTGTAAAATACTGGAAAAACGTACCTCAGCCTAAGTGTAGAAAAAAGTGCTCCTCAAAATTTTACCTCAAGTTAGAGTCATTGAAATCACTTTTAATTTACAAACAGAGAAACCCTGACTGTGATCTGTTCTGTTGTCAAACATGCAGGAGGCGGCCAGAGCACGACTACGTCTCCTGTTTCTCTCTACTTCTTAAGTTTTACAATAAAGATTCCGTCAAATTCCCCACGCATTACTTTCTATTTTCAAAACAGATTTTATTTTCAAAGCGAACAACAAAAGCGTCGTCATGACAATTAGAAAACAAACTGCTCACGGCGTGTGTTTTGTGAATGAACGACAGCTGAATTGGCAGGACTGAACATGAAGATTGCTCGGAGTGACAGCATGACCACAGCATGACCACAGCATGACCACATCATGACCACAGCATCACCACAGCATCACCACAGCATCACCACAGCATGACCACAGCATCACCACAGCATCACCACAGCATCAGCACAGCATGGTCAGAGCCGCTCTGACACCATGATTTGTGTAAATTTTTTACAGTTATGCCAGTTTGGTTATATTTTTCATTATTCCTGTTTTGTTTTGTTTTGTTTTTGAACACGAAACTATCTACACTATACGAGTGTTAGCTGTGTTTGAGTTTTATTACCGTACGTAGGCTCACAATCAAATCGAATGTGAAAACCTTCAAAACTCGGGCAGTTTATCTTCTTTTCTTTTTGGTGATTTTCGTGAATTTCGGCGCTTGACATGTTTACAAACCTCTGTTTGGTTCTACTGTTGCTGCTTGCTGGCTCGCTTGTTCCGAAATTTACTTTCTATTTCCAAGTAATTTGTGCTGTTGCCTACAAGTTGTTAGTATCAATTGAAGTCGAGAGCTCGTTTTCATATTTTTTTACATGTTATGCAAGACTTAAGGGTCAGTTAACGAAAAAAGCTAGAGAGAAGCCCGAGAAATGGTCGGACACCTAACAAATTGGCAGATGGCGTGGAAGCTTTAGCCCCGTGTTTTGCGCTCCGATGAAACGCACTCTTTCAACCAGTGAGAGCGCGCGTTATATCCAAACTCTATTATAAACTTTCATGAGTGCTACAAAAACGCCGGTCGAGGCGATGTTAGTAAAAATGTTTAATGAAATTTCGGATGCCAACATAGATGCAATTATGCAAACAGGTAGCTTGCTATCTTCATATCGGTATTTCATTGACTTGTTTTGAAGATTTCCATTTTTTTGTCTATCAGTTATCTATTGGTAGAAGTGCTGAATTGTGTATGGCTGTAAATGCATAGGTTTCTTTTTAAAGATATGCATCTGTTTCAGAGAGGGAAAAACGAAATTTCGTCCCCAGTTTAGTTTTTCAACTAATTTTCCATGATATCCTTTCCAACTGATTTATCTTACTTAGTGACTTACTTATTGAAATAGGAAGTAATGGCAGGTGGTCTGATCGCCCCGAGGCTGTTTGAATTTAAAAAAAGTGCGATAAATTTCCTAAAGCAATTCCCTATATTGAATCTGTGCGATTTCCCTTCAAAATATCCATTTGAGTTCGAAGGGGGCATTTGTATCGCAGTATTTTATCCGCCGGTTGGGTTAGTTCGGAGATCGCAAGGAGTATTAACTTGCTAGTATCTCAAGAGTTTTAAAATGTTAAATTTCACGTCACAACAAAACAAAGACTCGATGAAATTATCCGTGTGTTCGTTGAGTTCCGCTGCGGAGATTGAGGATATCAAATGTAAATTCAATCCTCACATTTTTATTTACGTGAACGCGATTTTATCCATCACTGCTCTACTTGGAAACTTCGTCGTTCTCGTCGCGCTTCGCAACGAATCTTCTCTCCATCCACCATCAAAGCTTCTATTTCGTTGGCTTTGGTGTACAGACCTCTTGGTCGGACTGATTTCTCAGCCCATTTTCATTGTTTATCACAAGATGATCGCTGACGAAGTGAGAGACGTTTGTGAAGTAACTGAAAGCTTAGCTTACATTACAAGTGCAGTCTTGTGCGGACAATCTATCAACACATTGACTCTTATAAGTATGGACAGGCTTTGTGCTTTACTGTTCAGGCTGAGATACAGGCAGATTGTAACTTTAAAACGTGTCCGTTCCTCAGTCATAATCTCCTGGATTGCAAACTTCACTTTTGCATTGACTTACTTGCGGAACAAGGAATTTTTCTTTATGGGTTCTTGCATATGGCTATGGCTGTTCTTAAGCATATCTTCTTGCTGTTACTTGAAAATTTATATCCAAATTCGCCACCAACAAGCGCAAGTACAGGAACAGGATTCCAATTGTACAGTTTCGTTAAACTTGGCGCGGTACAAGAAGACTGTTTTAAGCGTTCTGTGTATACATTTGACATTATTAGTGTGTTATCTCCCTTATACTGTTACAACCGCTGTTATTTCACTCGAGGGGATATCACACTGTAAAGCTATCATTTGGAACATAGCTGGAGTGTTGGTTTTTCTAAACTCTTCTTTGAACCCAGTTTTGTACTGTTGGATGCTAAGAGAAATAAGGCAAACGGTAGTGGACATTTTCAGGCAATTGTTTTTCTCATCATAAGACTAAATACAAAGTTCTCCTACGAAAGCAGAAGTTATTATTTTTAATTGACTTTGTAGAAATAAGATACAGTTGAAACTCCTTAAGTGCCTCCCGGTTAGCTCAATGGATAGAGCTCTGGACTGTTGTGCGGGAGGTCGAGGGTTCGAGCCCCGGCCGGACCAACACTCAGGGTCTTAAAATAATTATTGAGAAGAATTTGCTGCCTTTCTATAACATCAAGAAATGGTTAGATATTCTAGTCTTCTCGGATAGGGACAAATAAATGGAGGTCCCGTCTCCTGCAGGGTTGGGGTAGGAGATGTTAATTTCCCACACACGAGTTTACTGTGTGATGGATGTCCTCCCCTGGGGTGGGATGGGTGGGATACTGGGCGCACTTAATTTGGAGCCTCGCTCTGTTGTGCGACCCTCACCATACTCTGGTGTAAGTGATTAAATAAATAAATAAGTGGTCATTCTCTTAAGACTCTCTTAAACCTTAGAGGGTGTCCTTAACTATACTTAAGTGCGTCTAAGAATGGTTTCACACCATCTGAAGTTTGTTTAGCGGTTTTGAAGCGCTTTGCGATTGATTTTCCGCCGCAAGATCAAAACCAAAGTAATTAGGGACAGCCAGTCAGAATAAAGGGAGATATTCCATAGAGCGAGTGAGAACTCAAGTGGAAACAAGTTAACTCCCTTGAGCGCGAAAAAGGCGGGTTACCAAGTCGTGATTTGTTTCAGCTTTGAACCTAATTGGTCGAAAAGGCGTCGCGATTTTCATGTACCAATCACCGAGCTTAG